>NC_143070.1:30094000-30244166 GCF_052426305.1 Pelodiscus sinensis
CTGGAGCTGCAGGACATCAGCGTTGTCATCCTGAAGCTGCAGCCGCTGCTTCCCAGGTGTCTCCATGCCAGACTCCACAACTATCCCTGGAGACAGGGGCTCCCCACACCCCGGGATTCAGTCCAGTTCCTCACAGTATGCACAGTGCTGCAGTGCTTCCCCAGAGCGGGACCTGTCCTCACGGGCCCTCGCATACCCCTCCCGCAATTCGTTGACCTTGGGTCTGACTTGGTCTAGGATGCAGGAGGGGGGAGGTGGCCTTTCTCTGCAAGGCCATCAGCCATTGGGCCATATGTTAGATAATTTCATGGAGGTTAGGTCCATAAAAGCTATTAGCCAGGGGATAAAATGGTGTCCCTGGCCTCTGTTTGTCAGAGGCTGGAGAAGGATGGCAGGAGACAAATCGCTTGATCATTGTATTTGGTCCACCCCCTCTGGGGCACCTGGTGCTGGCCATTGTCGGCAGACAGGACACTGGGCTAGACGGACCTTTGATCTGACCCAGTACGGCCGTTCTGATGTTTTTATGTTTATAAATGTCTGCAATCCTCCCCCTGGACTGCCGGGCCTGCAGAGACTCCCCCTCGGATCACAGCTCCAAGAGGGTCTTTATCTCTGGCCCAGACACTGACAGTGTCCAGTGTTTCTGCCCCGTGCTTGGTCCTGTGATGTGTCCCTGGAGGGGTCTCTGGGGGCTTGTGCCCGTGACATGGCTCTCCGGAAGGCAGACGTGCTCGATCTTAGGCAAAGGACCCGGAAACAACACTTTACGGCAAAAAACACAACGACGGCTCTTGGTCCGCATCCCCGGACCACACAGAGTATCCAGAAGTCACTTCCCCACCTCTCCCTTGGCTGCTCTAGAGCTTAGCCCAAAGGCCGATAAACTCTACTCTCCCACCCAACAACCTCTGGGACTCCTCTCCTGCCCGGCTCCTCACACCACGGAGAGCGCAGAGCAGCCACTACTCTAGCATCACCACTTCTGGACTTTGACTAATGGCCAAGAAGTTCTGCTTTACCCAAACCACACGGGCACCCTCTCGCCTCTGGCCAGCCTCATGGCAGACATGGGTTTCCCTCACTAATTTTCCCAGCATTTTGGCAGGCATTGGTGGTATAGTGGTGAGCATAGCTGCCTTCCAAGCAGTTGACCTGGGTTCGATTCCCAGCCAATGCAATGTAAAGAGGGAGCATCAAAGCTCCTTGCTGAGGTTTTACTTGAACCCTGAAAAAACAGGCACAAATGGGTCCTGCAGCTGTGGGCTGCCTCTCGCCGCTTTTCATCCTCTCCGAAAGCATGCACAGTAATGCGGTTCCTCCCTACCTCTGCTGCGATTCCTTGACCTTGGCTCTGACTTGGTCTAGGATGCAGGGGTAGGAGGGACAAACGGCCATTTAGCCATAAATGTCCACATTCCTCCGCATGGACTGCAGGGCCTGCAGAGACTCCTCCTGGGACCACAGCTCCAAGAGGGTCATTATCTGTGGCCCAGACAATGACAGTGCCTGGTGTTTGCTGTCCCTTGCTTGATTTGATTCCCAGCCAATGCAAGGTGGGAAGGGAACAGGCGACCTCCAGGGGGAGATCTTATTTAACCCTGAACAACAGGCACAAGTGGGTCCCACAGCCAAGGGCTCCCTCTCACTGCTTTTCGTGGGGAGCAGCTCAAACAAAACTAATTTGGCTGTTGTGGGGTCTGCATGGGGCTTGTACCTGTGACCTGGGCATTATTAGCATCAAGCTCTAAACAGCTGAGCCAGCAGGCCCAAAGGTGACCCCACAAGAGCAGGAAGAGAAGAGTTTTCCCTCCTATTGGGGAAAGGAGGCCAGGCCAAGGGCCTTTCAGCCACTGGGTCTGTGCAGGCTGGAGCCTCCTCCTACCAGTTTTCTGGCCTGTTTCCTGAAAAGCTTGCAGTCTTTTGCCTGTTTCTGCTTCCCTGTCCATAGCAGGCAGCTAAGGGGCGGGGATAGAACAGTCACCACATCAAACATATCTGTGCCTAGCACAGGGTTTGAATCCATGACCTTGGCATTACTAGCTCCATGCACTAACCAACTGAGCTAGCCAGCCAAACAAAACACAGCCCACAAATAGCCCTTTCAGAAAGGCGCGTCCAGCAGCTGAAGGGCTGTCTCTGCAGCTGCCAATGGCTCTTCTCTGACTGGGCCACTAGTGACTCACTGTGACGTGGGCTGGCTCATCCAGCTGGTTTGAGGGTTGGTCAAGGTGGCTGGTGGCCAGCATGGTGCACTGACACCCAGGGAAAAGAGGCAGCCGCAATCTCTTGTTGCCAGCACCTTGCTTTAGTCTAGAGAACACATCTGCTCTTCCATAAAATTTTTTGGAAGAGCAGACATGCTTTTTTCGTATCTCTGTGTACTTCATTTTATGAAGAAGAAGGTGTGACGGACCGGGCCGTGTCTGGGCACAGCTGAGGGCGTCCGCTCAGGGCGAACTGCTCGAATCTGGGGCTACTTACAGCCCCCGACTGGTGACCTCTCCACACAGGCCACAAACCAGTCCCACAGAGCGCTTCAGCAACCTGCCTGAAGCCTCCCGAGAAAACCCCTCCTACACCCCAGCAATATCCGTGCCCCAGATGGCCCCAGGCCTTATACACAGGTGGGGGGTCCTAGCACCTAATCCCACCTACCCCAAACAAGTTCTGTCCGGTTCCAAGAAACCAGCCACAGATCCCTGGTCAATTTACCCTCTGGACCTTACCCACAAATCACGCTGGGCCAATCCTTTAGAATCTATATCTAAAGGTTTATTATTACAAGAAAGAAAAGCACGAGAGTAAGTTTATTAAAGTACAGTACGTTACATGCACCGAATCTCCCAGTTCTCGATGCAGGCTCTAGCAGAGATGTTACAGCTGCTGGTTTAAAAGTTCTTATTGCACATCCTACGATCAGGATGGGTTCACAGGTCTTCCGGGCTCTTCAATCCCTGCAGTGCTGCCTCTGGGATGAAGTGCTGAGCTGAGAACAAAATGGCATCGACCGCATGGCCTCTTTATACCTCCTTCTTGGCCTCTTCTGGTATGCAGCAGGTCACCTGGTCCCCAGCCTCTCTCTGCTGGCCGCTCTTAGATGTCCGCCCTCCTGCTTTAGGTGTGTCCTTGGGCCATCAAGTGCCATTGTTCTACAGGGCTTCACTACTCAGCCTGTCCATAGCAATGCTTAACCACATTCCAAGAAATATTCAGCTTCCACACAGATTAAAGATCTACACACACAGACATTATGTACTCACATAAACAGTGTACACAGGATCAGAAAACAACAAGCTCCCATTCAATACCCCACATGGCTCCCTTTCATACCAATTTCTGGGGCCAACACCCCCACCTAGGGGTGCAGCAGCGATCTGGCTGCTTCCCTCCAATTCGGTAATGTGACAGAAGGGATGTTCCAAAACAGATGATTTTTCCCCAAAATTTGGCCCAGTGTACACAGGCTAAATGTTGGAAAAGCCTCTTCCAAAAAAAGAAGCAGAAAAAGCTATGCAAATTGGGGTTCACACACTTCTTTTTCCAGAAGAACAGTGCAGTGTAGACATAGCCTGCCTGTTGCACAGCAGTGGTAGGAGACATGGAGGGACAAAAGGGTCTAACAGCACCAGCAGCCTCTCAGAACCACCCCTGTCCCAAACCCCAAGTCCTAGCCCTTCCGTCCACCCTTACTGGGGCCTACTGGGAATTGCCTGGATGCCAGCCCACCCCAGTGTCAGCCTAAGGACTGAGAGGTCTGTAAAAGCTGCATCCTGGAAATGAGGAAGCAGCTAAAGTGACTCTGGTGGGACTCGAACCCACAACCTCTGAATGTCTAGCTGGGCTCACATTAACCAATGCAGCTTAGAAGTGCTGGAACTAAGTGCTGTGTAGCCAGCGCCAAATTACAAAATAAGCTATTTCAAAATTGACTTGAAATAAGCTACCCAATTGCATCGCTTATTCTGAGCTATGGGATGCATCCTAGTGAGTTAGAGCCCAGCTCTCTGCTCCACCCACCCACGTACTGACTCCCTTGCTGCCATGGGGCTGTTTGCATTGGCCTCTTCTCTCTGTAGCCAGGCTTCAGCCAGGACTGAGACTCAGGCAGGAGAATGTGACCCGGCTCCCTGCACCTGGGCCCTGCATTTCTTATCCCTTCAGAGACACTTGCTAGTGGAGGAATAAATCAGTCACATTAGTGTAGATTATGAAATGTTGTTGTTGCCTTGGAAACTCCCCACAGACCTTCTCCCGGGGGCCCTGGGCAGCCAATCACACTGCACAGGTTACTTGGAGGTGAGTGTGCTGTATAGACGTGCCCGTCCTGTTGAGGGCCAGCCTGATAGCGGGAGGCTCTGGCCACTTCCTTTCCTTGTCTCTCTCAGGCTGTGTCTATACTGCAGGGCTACGTCTACACTGCAGGCTTTTTGTGCAAGAGGAGAAGTTCTTGCGCAAAAACTTGCAGAGCGTCTACACTGCACATACGTTCTTGCACATGTAAATTTATAGTGCAGCATCAGAAAACAGGGCTTCTTGCACAAGGGTTATTCCTCTCCCCATGAGGAATAAGCCCTCTTGCGCAATAACTCATCCACAAGGAGGCACTGTGGAGAGCCAACAGGGGTTTCTTGCTCAAGGAAGCCCTATGGCTAAAATGGCCATCAGAGCTTTCCTGCGCAGGAGAACGTCCACACTGCCATGGGCGCTCTTACAGAAAAGCACTTCTCTTGTGCAACACCACATGGGAGTGTAGACACACTGTTGTGCAAGACCTTTTGCACAAAACAGTTCTTGAGCAAGAAGTCTGCAGGGTAGGTGTAGCCAGGGGGTGTTTGGGTTTTTTACTAGCACTGAGCTTTAGGGACTGGTCCTAGCCAGGAATGTGTCTGGTGCTGGTTTGTGACACTCTAAGGCCGTGTCTACACTGGGCGTAAGAGCGACGCTGCCGTGGTTGATGTTCCAGGCTCTAGGGAAGACCCACTGATTAGAACTGAGCTGTGCAGAGTCTTGTAAAGGGAACCGCAACTTCTCTGGAGATTTGCTGAGTTTTATATGAGGGTTTATCAGAAGGGACGTTGTGGGCTCTGGAACAAGGTGGGTGGGGCAGAAAAACTCTTCAGAGGTAGGGGAATTAACTCAAGTGGTAGAGCGCTTGCTTTGCATGTGAGAGGCAGTGGGATCGATACCCACATTCTCCAGTTGTAAATTTTTGCTGCTTCCTCTTTTCCACAGACAGAGCCAGCCAGGGGCTAAGTGCTTCCAGGGCCTTCTTCCCTCTTCCATAAGGCAATGGGCTGGGTTCAGCAGTGTAGGAGGCGTCACGTTTGCCTCCCAGGGAGCAGTTCCCTGGCTAAAAGTCAGGCAGACAAAGTCCAGCCTGTAACACCCAGTGGAGAGGATTTGCCTGCCAGGGGAGGGCAGACACAGACCAGCACTTGGGAGCTTGGCTGCCAGCTGCTTAGCACATCTGGACACAGAAGAATCCCAAGGCTTGGTTCTGCCAGGCAGCAGTTTCCCCTCTTCTGTTTCTTTTCAGCTCCCTGCAAACTGCCTCCCAGCTGTGGGTGAGGCTGAGTGTGTGTGAAACCAGCTGCACTTTGGATGATTTTGTTAATTGTTTAAAAAGCCTCAGGCACCTCTTCTGCCTGGGGAGGTGGCTGTAACCATCCTTCCCGTGTGTCTATACCAGAGTCCAAGAGACAGATTAGAGTTTACTTCTCAGTGGTCCCGCGTCCCTCCTTTATCTCTGCTGTTACAGCCCCTGCTCCCTCCCATTTCTGGCCCATCCCCCAGGTGTCCATGTTGTTCACTTGCCTGTGGGCTTTGGGCACCTGCCCCCATCAAACCTAGTTTAAAGCCTCCTCACTAGGTTAGCCAGTCTGCACCCAAATACTCTTCCCTTCTTCGACAGGTGAACCCCAACCCTGCTGAGCAGCCCTTCCTGCAACAGCATCCCATTGGCAAGGAAGCCAAAGCCCCCTGCCCATGGAGCTGTAGCTCTCTGTGCCCAGGGGGCCAGACACCGCCTGGGCTCGATGGCTGGAGGGAAGTGGGGAATGGTTGCACTTTGGGAATCAAAAGTGTTGCCTGGAAACATAAAGAGCTTAGTTGGCTAAAGCACCTGCTTCATAAACAGATGGAGCTGTAGCATTCTGTGCCCAGGGGGCCAGACCCCACCAGGGCTGGAAGGCAGGAGGGAAGAGGACACCCTCACTGGGGTCTGCTGGGAACTGTCTGGACTCAAGCCCACCCCAGTGTCAGCTTAAGGATTGCCTGCTCTGTAAAAGGTGCCCTGGAAATGAGAAAGTAGCTAAAGTGACACTTGAACCCACAACCTTTGAATGTCTAGCTGGGCTCACATTAACCAGTGGAGCTTAAAAGTCCAACATGATTTCCATTGCACCACAGAAACCAATGGACTGGTGAGCTTCATATCTCCACTCTCTGCTTTGCAGCATGGCAATTGCTGGGAGTAAAGAAAGGGGAGCCAGGTCTGTCTCTTTTGGGAAAGCAGGTAGGAAGAGGGAGGGGCCACTGAGCTGAGTCAAAATAGGGGATGAAAACTGAGCTGTAGTTGGAGAATGTGGGTATCAATCCTCCCACCGCCTCTCACATGCTAAGTGAGCGCTCTACCACTTGAGCTAATTCTTCTGAATGTGAAAGTCTCTACTGCCCCACCCACCTTGTTCCAGAGCCCACAACATCCATGCGGCTGCCCAAGGCTCCTTTCTGAAAGGGCCACTTGCTCAAGAAATGGCTAAAATGGCCATCAGAGCTTTCTTGGAAGGAGAGCGTCCACACTGCCATGTGCACTCTTGCAGAAAAGCACTTCTCTTGTGCAACAGCACATGGCAGTGCGGAGACACTGTTGCGCAAGACCTTTTGCACAAGAATTCTTGCAAAACAGTTCTTGAGCAAGAAGTCTGCAGGGTAGATGTAGCCAGGGGGTGTTTGGGTTTGTTACCAGCACTGAGCTTTGTACAACAGCCCAGGGAACATTGTGAAAAGGCAAAACCTTCCTGCCCTGGGTGTCCCTGGCCAGCTAGTGAGTGGCACAAAGGTTCCCTGAAGTGCTGACTTCAGGTGGCTTGAAATAAATTTTTATCATTCAGTTGAGGTGGCCAAGTGGTTAAGGGGCTGAACTGCTAATGTGTTGTGCTCTGCACGCATGGGTTTGAATCCCATTGTTGTTGGGTGTTAATGACCCTCTCTGTTGCTTCTCCCAGAAGTTCAGTGCCAGCCCCTCCTGTTACCCTGCCTGCCCCAGCCCCTCCCACTGCAGCCTGGGGAAAGGGGAAATCTCCACAGAGACACTCCCAGCTCACAAAGGAGATTCCAGGCAGCCAGGCCATGGGGGTCTCTGAGATGCCCCAGCCCTGCAGCCTGTCCCACCTGGCTGTTGCCATGGCCCCTCTGTGAGGTCACTGCCTCCCAGCCAATGAGCTGAGGTGCTGTACAAGGCCCTTGTGATGTCACTGCTGCCTGGCAGGCTCATGTCCTGCCCCTGGCCAGCCCCTTGGCATGTGTGAGCTGCTCCCCCTTCCACTGTCACTCAGGGCTGGTTCTGGGGCTCACACAGGGAACCTCAGAGGCTGCTCAGGGGGCCACATTGCTAGGCCAGGGGCCCTGCTGTGAGTGTTGCTGTCCCTGCTGTACAGACAGGGCCATAGAGCCTCAGGAGGCTGTAGCCGTGGGAGACACTTCCCTGATTTCAGGAGGGAGGTGAGACGTCACTGCCAATGACTGGGAGCCAGCTACAGATACCCATGGAAAGCTGATTTTCAGAGGGGTGTGATCAGCCCTTCCTGTGTATCTGGATTCTTCAGAGGGGCTTAATCAGGAGCTAAAAGTTGAAGAGGGGACATTTAGAAGGGTGAATTTCTGTCTCTGGGAGTGTTTTCTGTGTTCTCCTTTGCCCTAATGGACAAGGCAGAGGCGTCTTCAGTCAGGGGTTATGTGTTTAAGTCCCACTTGGGGTGATAGTTTCCTCTTACTGACAAAAAACTTATCTTTCTTTGCTCTCTGAGACAGTTGGCAAGGATGCTCCTTACTCGGTCTGTCTCTCTACAGAAGTTGTTCAGACCCTTCAATAGCAAATGCTGGTGTTAGGTGCACGTCTGAGTTCTAAAAGCCCAGGGCTGCATCTAGACTGGCACGATTTTCCACAAATGCTTTTACGGAAAAGTGTCCATGCCAATCTAGACGTGGTTTTGTGCAAGAAAGCCCCGATCGCCATTTTCACCATCGCGACTTTTTGTGCAAAACAGTTTTTAGCTGTCTACACTGGCCCTCTTGCGGAAAAACATTTCCGGAAAAGGGCTTTTGCCCTAACGGGAATGTCAAAGCCGCTTGTCATATGGGCTCTGGAACAAGGTGGGTGGGGCAGGGCATTTGTTCCCATGCACGGGAATTAGCTCAAGTGGTAGAGCGCTTGCTTTGCATGTGAGAGGCAGTGGGATCAATACCCACATTCTCCAGTGAGAGATGGCTGCTTTTTCCTTTACTTTACAGGCAGAGACAACAAGGGGACCTAAGTGCTTCTAGGGGCCTCTTTGCAATAGGCAGTGGACTGGTTTCTGCAGTGCAGGGGGTGTCACGTTTGCCGGGCATAGAAAAGTTCCCTGGCTAAAAGCCAGACAGGCAAAGTCCTGGCTGTAACACCTAGCGGGGGGATTCGCCTGCCTGGGGAGGGCAGGAACAGACCAGCACTTGGCTGCCAGTTGTTTGCACATCTGGACACAGAAGCATCCTGAGCCTTGGTTTTACCAGCCAGTTTATTTTCAGCTCCCTGCAAACTGCCTCCCAGCTGTGGGTGAGGCTGAGTGTGAGTGAAACCAGCTTCACATTGGATGATTTTGTTAATTGTTTAAGAAGCCTCAGGCACCTCTTCTGCCTGGGGAGGTGTCTGTAATAGACGCCTAGTGTGACAACACCCTGGGGTTTTACCCCTTTAACCACACCCAGAGACTCTCAACAAGTCCACTCCTGTGTCCATCTCCGCCTCAGGCCAAGTGTTCGCATGTTTCATATCTAAGGAAACTCCTCCTCCCTTTTTCCTGCAAATCCAGAGCAAGCTCTACCCTTCTGTGCCAATATTCCAATAAAGTGCATTATCCCACCAAGTCCCTGTGATACCAACTTCTTCCTGCTTATTACCCATAGTCCTGTGTGTCTGTACCAGCATCTAAGACGCAGATTAGATTTTGCTTCCCAGTGGTCCCGCGTCCCTCCTTTATCTCTGCTGTTACAGCCCCTGCTCCCTCCCATTTCTGCCCCATCTCCCAGGTGTCCATGTTGTTCACTTACCTGTGGGCTTTGGGCACCTGCCCCCATCAAACCTAGTTTAAAGCCTCCTCACTAGGTTAGCCAGTCTGCACCCAAATACTCTTCCCTTCCTCGACAGGTGAACCCCAACCCTGCTGAGCAGCCCTTCCTGCAACAGCATCCCGTGGGCAAGGAAGCCAAAGCCCCCTGCCCATGGAGCTGTAGCTTTCTGTGCCCAGGGAGCCAGACACCACCTGGGCTCCATGGCTGGAGGGAAGTGGGGAACGGCTGCACTTTGGGAGGCAAAAGTGTTGTCTGGAAACATAAAAAGCCATTTTGGAGGAGGGTACCATGGCTTAGGTGGCTGAAGCACCTGCTTCATTAACAAAAAATCCTGGGTTCAACTCCCAGTGGTGCCTTGTTGTAACCTTTGCTCACATTTTCCTACGTCATTCTTCCCCACACACCTCTCCACTCAGCCTTTTCCTGAACCAGCAGTTCCATGGGTGGCCAGGGGAGGCCTCTTCTGTGTCCCAGAAGGGGCATAAGTAAATGTGAGCAAAGGCTGCAGCAGTAACTGAATCCAGGTGCTGCTTTTTATTAGACAAGTGCTTTAACCAGCTAAGCCACGGTGCCCTACTCAGACCCACCTCTAAACTGTTCTACTGTATGGTCCCTGACAACACCATTGTCTCGCAAAGTTCGTCCATTCCCCATTTCCCTCCTGCCTTCCCACCCTGGTGGTGTCTGGCTCCCTGGGCACAAAAAGCTACAGCTCAGTGGGCAGAGGCTCTAATATTCACATCTCCCCCAGCCGCTGGGGCTGTGGAGTCGCCTTTGAGGTTCTCCAGGGTTGGGGGAGGGCAAAATTGAGCAAACTTTGATTCTCTGGCTTGTAAACCCCTTGGCCTCAGGGTTTAGGTTGGAGTCCCCAGGTGGGGGCCCTGCCTCCTTCAGTTTGGTCCCTTCCTGAGGGCACAAAATAGACAACAGAGAATTCCTTTGCCCTGCAGCAATCTCTGTTGGCCAAAGGGTTAGCAACTGAATATTTGCCCAAGCTTAAGTGCAGTAGCAGAAAACATTTTTCAGTGTGCTTCTGTGGTGTAGTGGTTATCCCATTTACTTAACACGCAAAAGGTCCCTGGTTCAAAGCCAGGCAGAAACACAGGGTCTTCTCTTATTGCGGTTCCCCTGGGTGCCCACAAGGCAGTTCTAGGGCCTGCCCCCTGGTGCAGGGTTTGGCAGCATGTGTGCTGGCTTTCAGGAGCTTGTGGGAGACAGCTCAGCATGTTAGGCTGAGAAAGGAGAACGCTGAGGGGGGGGGCCTGAGACTTCTCAGTGGTGCCTTGCCTGACACCAGGTCATTGCGGCCACTCAGTCCAGGGCCCACCCTGGAAGTGCCACTACTGTGGCTGTGCACCTGCGGGGCAGTGTGGCTGTCACCTTTGGTGCAAGTGGACACAAAGCCACATAATGTCCCGCCTCATGCCCAGACCCCAGCCACCCCATTCCCCTCACTTTCTTCCCACCCAGCACCCCCAGCTTCCTTTGACACCCTCCCTTGTTCCTGCTCCCCCACCCTGATCCTTCATCCACGTTCCTTCTGCTCCCTCTCTCCTGCCCACACACGGCTCCTTGGCGCTTCTCAAGCCAGGCCCTGCAAGGAGCCACCAGGCAGGAACCAGCCCTTGGAGCTCGGCTTGCACCGGATCTGGTAGTTTCCCACCACATCTCACCTGGGAAGAGGTGACTTGTTCTCCTTCCTTCTGACCTAGCAGATCAGTGATTGCAGTTATCTACACTTAAAAATTCACAGAGGAAATTCCCTTCAGGCTCCTGGGGGGGGGGGGCAGCTCTTCCCCCCGGGGGACTGGTGCCTGCAGAGGGAGGGGCGCAGGAAGAGGCACCCACAGAGGCAGGGGGCATTTGCGACACCCTGGTTATAAACTTCAGAAATGTTGTTGGGGCAGAGAAGTTGGTGCCCTCAAGTGCCACGACCAGTCACCTCTGCCCTCCCCTCTTGCCCCACGGTGGTGGGGGAGCTGCCATTGTATCTTTCCCCATCTCCTTCTGTACAAGCCCTGCCCTGTGTCTCCCCTTCCCCAGCCAGGCTGCTCTTGCTCCCCCTGGCCCCTCCCAACCTCCCCTGCCCCCTTTCCCTTCCTGTGACCCCCCCAAGTTTCCCTCCATTGCACCCCTACTCCCAGCCACCCACTGACTGGCATGATCCCCCAACCTCCCTTCAGCACCTCCTGCCTCCCCTTCCTGCCCCCACCTCACACATCCCTGTTCCCTTCACCTCTCTTATCTTCCCCCACCCCACTTGATCCCCCTCCCCACCCTCTCTGGGGTGGCTCTCCCCGCCTCGCACGAGCTGGTAGCAGCTTCCCTGGCCCCAGGCTGGGATCACAGCCCCCTCTGCTGAGAGCAGCCCTGGGCCAGATACCCCCACAGAGTTCACACAGCAAACCATTGCAACAGCTGTGCAGAGGAGTCCCGGCCGTTCTGCTTCAAGGTCTTCTCTCCTCCTTCTTGGTCTTCCTTTCCCTTTCCCTTCCTCTTCTCTTCTCCCCTTTTCCTTCTTCTTGCTGGTCTCCTTCTTGGACCCCAGTTTATAAAGAGAAATTCAAGTACCGCTTAGTTCTACCTTAACCAATTATTTTAGTATAATTTCACTATCCAGTCGGCTAAGATCGAGCGCTTCCAGCCTCTTGGAGAGCCATGTCACAGGCACAAGCCCCCAGAGATCCCTCTGGCCCTTCCAGGGATACATCGCAGGAGCAAGCAAGTGGCAGCAAGTGCTGGGCACTCTCATGGTAGGGGCCAGAGATAAAGCTGTGGTCCAAGGAGAAGTCTTTGCAAGCCCTGCAGTCCAGGCGGAGGAATGCAGATATTTATGGCTGAATGGTTGACGGCCTTGCAAGGAAAGGCCACCTCCCCCCACCCCAGACCAAGTCAGAGCCAAGGTCAAGAAATTGCGGCAGGGGTATGTGAGGACCTGTGAGCGCAGTTCCCGCACTGGGGAAGCATCGCAGCACTGTGCATACTATGAGGAACTGGACCAAGTCCTGGGGGTAAGGGAACCCTATCTCCAGGGACAGTTGTGGAGTCGGGGATGGAGACACCTGGGCAGCAGCGGCCGCAGCTTCAGGATGACAACCCTGCTGACCAGCAGCTCCAGGATGAGGAGAAGGAGGATTCCAGGAACGTCGTGACCCTCACCCTGGAACCGGTCCCCCAGATACAGGAGGCTTCCCAAATGTCTTCGGGCACCCGGGAGGGAACATCAGGTGAGTGCTGTGAGGTTGCAACACACACAGGGCAGGCGGGAGCACAGGGGGTGATGTGCTATCGTGACGTGTCATGCTGATCGTAGGTGGGGGGACACCACACATGTGTGACCCCATAGAGGGCCGTGCTCCCGCCACCATGTGTGCAAGGCATCACCTGCTCCTGCAGAATGTGCTGCCAACGGCTAATTTCCTAACACTGGATGCAAACAAGCAAGTGTAATGGGGGTGTAGCTCAGTGGTAGAGTAACTGTAGGCAAAGTGGTTCCTCGTTCAACTCCAAGTGCCTGCTGAAAGGTTGGTCAACTTCATTGAAACCTTTGCATCTCCAATTGCATCACATTCTGTATTTCTGCTGTGCAGAGATTCCTAAATTACTGCAAACCCCTAGGCTGTGTCTACACTGGGCCATTTATTCCAGAAAAGCAGCTACTTTTCTGGAATAACTTGCCAGCTGTCTACACTGGCCCCTTGAATTTCTGGAAAAGCACTGATGATCTACTGTAAAATTGGCAGTGTTTTTCCAGAAAAACTATGCTGCTCCCGTTCAGGCAAAAGGCCTTTTCCGGAAAAACTGTTCCGGAAAAGGGCCAGTGTAGACAGCCCAGTAGTCTTTTCCGCAAAAAAGCCCCAATCGCGAAAATGACGTTCGGGGTTCTTTGCGGAAAAGCGCGTCTACATTGGCCACGGACGCTTTTCCGGAAAAAGTGCTTTTCTGGAAAAGCATCCTGCCAATGTAGACGCGCTTTTTCCGGAAATACTTATAACGGAAAACTGTTCCATTTTAAGCATTTCTGGAAAAGGGTGCCAGTGTAGACGTAGCCCTAATGTGTTTCTGTGTCAATGCACATAAACCAGGCAAACCCATCTCAACTGAAACAAGTTAAAATCTGCTGTGTCTGGTTTCTATTCCCATCAATTCAGCAAGGGTGTGATCTGAAAGTCCTTGGTCTACCTGGGCTGTTCTGTGCTGGGTGAACAAGAATCACACCCAGTGGGGGAGGAATGGCCACTATCTTTCAATCTTCCGGAGTTTGATTTAGCAAGTCCAACTAAGACTCACTAAATCAAATTCAGAGGGTACCCCACCAGTTTCCAGTACTTCTGCTCTTTGCTCCCTTTGGGTTCCTAAAGTAGGGACATAGCCAGGCTCAACTGATGGAGGCCAACTCTCCCTATGTAGGGTATGTTTACACTTGCACCCTCTTTCCAAAAAGGGATGCAAATGTAAAGACTCAAAACTATAAATGAAGCCACCAGGGACACATACAATGGGCCTGCAAAAAAATGAAACAGCTGAGCACTTTGCAGAGAACAGGCCATCGCCCTGCTGGGAGAGGCTCCATCATGCACAGACTCTGCGCAGGGCCAGACTGCTGGGAGGAGGCTCTGGCCATGGACTTTCCTCCCCTCTCTGTTACCTCCTGCACCTGGGGCTGAAAGGGACGTGGGCTGCAGGCTGGTCCTGCCCAGCTGCCTTCCCCAGTGGGAGCAGAAAATGCTCATGGAAGGGCTCACACATTGTCCCCAATGCACTCGCCTGAGGGCCTGAATTCTTGCTGCCCCTGGGTGCACCCAAATGCCCTTCTGGGGGGGCGGGCTCCCCAGCTCACACCCCTCCTGTCACACAAAGCTTGCAAATGGGGTTGATTTTCCTGCATCTCCTCTTGCTGCTGCGCTAAAAGAAATCTTGAAACCAGCCCCGTCTCCTGTCACCGGAGAGATGGCCCTGTGCTGGGATATGAGAAACCATCCCAGTGATGCTCCTCGCAGCCAGGAGAAGAAGGGGGCTCTGGGTGGAAGGAACCCAAGTAAAACAGGTCCCAGAGGGCATGAACTGGGCACCAGCTTGGCCCAGTTGAATGAGGGGAGGTTGGTCCCATGGTGTCAAGGGCAGCGTTCAGGAGTCTGCTGCTGCTGGCAGGGAAGAAGCTGGGAGGGGAGGTGCTGGCAGCAAGAGATTCCGGCTTCTCTTTGTCCTGGGTCTGCCGGCCACCAGCCACCTTGACCATCCCTCAAACCAGCTGGCCTAGCCAGCCCATGTCACAGTGAGTCGCTAGTGGCCCTGTCAGAGAAGAGCCATTGGCAGCTTCAGAGACGTCCCTGCAGCTGCCTGCAGCGCCTCTCTTGAATGGGCCACTGGTGAGGTGTGCTTTCGTAGGCCGGCTCGCTCAGCTGGTTAGAGCATGGGGCTAATAATGCCAAGGTCATGTGTTCAAGCCCCATGCTGGCCACAGGGGTGTTTGGTTCGGTGACTTCCCTTCCTTTAGTTGCCTGCTATGGACAGGGAAACAGAAACAAGCAAAAGGCTGAGAGCTTTGCAGGAAGCAGGGCAGAGATCTGGTAGGGGGAGGCTCCACCCTGCACAGCTCCAGTGGCTAAAAGGGCCTGGGCCTGGCTTCCTGTCCCCAAAAGCAGGGGAACTGATGCCCAAATTCCTGCTGCTGCAGTGGCTACCTCAAGGCACCAGCTGGGGGGCAGACTCTGGAGCCCAAGCCACAGTGGGAGACTCAATATGTCCGGGAGGCCTGGAGCGTGTGAGCCCTGCACAGAGGCTGCTGCTGGGGGCCTGCTTCAGTGGCCCAGCAGCTCAAGTTCCCCTGAACCAGCTTCTCCCCCTGGAGCCACCCCCCAGCGCTGCTGAGGCCCCTGACATGAGGCAGTGGGACCATCAGAGGAAGGTGCCAGCCTTAGCCCTTCCTCCCAGCCTCCTCCCCCTCCCAGGGTCTTTCTCCAGCCCCTCCCCAGTTCTACATTCCCCAACCAGAGAGTTTGTTCTTTCAACAGGGAAAAGTCCTGATTGTGTTACCAGCAAGGGGAGGGGGAGGGGGAGGAGGGGGGGATGCGTTGGGGTATGTTGAGGTTGGGAGGGAGGCACAGAGGGCAAACAATGAGGAGTAATATTAGTTAGTTGGAACCAAGGGGCTGGGTTTGCACTACTGCAGAAGAAAGGACTCTGCCCCTGGAGCTGCCCTGTCCTCTCCAGAGCCCTTAGGCTGGCACCGGGGAGGCCTGAGTCCAGGCAGTGCCCAGCCAAGGGGGAGGGGTTAGAGTTAGCCCCATGCTAGGTCTCAGCTGCTGTAACATGTGGCAAGAAGATTGACGAGGGACATGTTTTGGGAAAGTTGCAGCACATTTCCCTGATTGGGAATTGAACCCAGGCCACAGCAGTGAGAGTGCTGGATCCTAACCACTAGACCATCAGGGATACATGAAACAAGTCTCTTTGCTCACTTACACTAGCCTTTCGCAGGCCATTTTCTGTCCCCTTCAGGATGAGGCGGGGGGTCCATTCTCTCTTGCCCAGAGGGGACAAGAACAGCCAAACAGAACATCAAAGCAGCCAGACTGGGCCATGCCAGTTGTCCAACTAGCCCAGGATCCTGTCTCACAACAACAGCCAATTTCATTGTCCCGAGGGAATCCTCAGGACAGACAGTTATTAAGTGATCCCTCCATTCCTGCTTCAGGTATACACCAGCTAGGGACACCTCCCCTGTCCATCCTGGTTAAATGCCATTGATTGACCTTTCCTGCATTAAATTATCCAATTCTTTTTTGGACCTTCTTGTAGATTTCACCTTCGCAACATCCTCTGGCAAGGAGTTCCACTGGCGCAAAAATGCTTCCTTTTTAACTCGGTTACTTACCAGTTTCATTCTGTCACCCTGGTTCTTAAGTAGGCGAAAAAATAATTTCTTATTTGCTTTCTGCACCCCTGTCATCATCACATAAACCCCTGTCCCATCGCCCCTTGATTGTCCCTTTTCCAAGCTGAGAAGAAGTTCCATGAGCTCCTGGGAGCTGCTTTCCCAAGAAGAGGCATTTCCAGCAGAGAAGATGGCCAAGCCCAATCCCCCTACACAAAGCCCCAGGAAATACCAATGGAGATTGGGAAAGCGCCCTCTCCGGCAGCACTACGGAATGGATCCGGCTAGCCATCGGGCTGACTAACGCCATCAACAGACGAGTCCCCATGAGACTTCTCAGCCCAAGTGCAGAGACTGAGGAGTTTCCCACTCCCAGCCCAGTGGCAGAGGGGCAGCGCCCTGAGGAGGCAGGCCCCGAGGCAGAGAAGACCTCTGAAGGGAACGGAGACAAGGGAGACGTGAGGTGAGAGGAAGGGGAACAAGTCACCTCTTCTCAAGCGAGACGTGGTGGGAAACTGCCGGTTCTGGTGCAAGCCGAGCTCCAAGGGCTGGTTCCTGCCCCGGTGGCTCCTTGTAGGGCCTGGCTTGACATGCACCAAGAAGTGCCGTGTGTGGCCAGGAGAGAGGGTGAGGAGAACGGAAGGTGTTGAAGCAAGCTGGGGCTGCCGGGTCTTGGGGATCTGGGCATCAGGGGGGAACCTTACGTGGTTTTGTGTCCCCTTGCAGCAAAGGCCACAGATTTCCCAGAGGCTGGAGGTGCTGCCATTGACCTTGGCCTATGTGGTTGCCATGCCCTGGTCCCTGCCAAGCCACCACTGAGGACCCTCAACCCCAGCGGCGCCTCCTCCCATCTCAGCCTAACCTGCCTAGAGCTATGTCTACACTCGTGGCTTTTTGCGTGAGTAATATGCAAATGACGCTAAGCATGGAATATCACTGAGCATCATTTGCATACCTAATGAGCCACCATTTGTTTCAGAAGAGGCTCTTGTGCCAGAAGGAGCATCTACACTGCCCCTTCTGGCACAAGAAAAACCCTCTTGTGCAATGCCGTTCTTCCTGAAAGGTAATAGATGTAACGGCATTGCACAAAAGCGTTTCTCTTGTGCAAGAAGGGGCAGCGTAGACAGCTCCTTCTTGCGCAAGAGCCTCTTCCGCAATTTCTGCTGAGATGTGTTTTAGTAGTTAAATTCCTGGATTGCCCTTGCTCATTAAAACTGCTGTCATGTGGTTGGAAATGGGGAAAATATTGAATTTTATTAACATCAGCAGAACTGACTTACATAGGGCCTGTGTGTTGTGTAGTCTTGCCTTAATCTTTGTATTCATGCCCATTAGTGTGAAAGAAGATATTGAATATATATTTGCATATACAGACAACTGAAGATAATTCCCTGTAATATTATCACCCTCATATAACTTTGTATTAACATCTCCTTTTAGATATATCTCTAAGGCTATGTCTACACTCGCAGCTTCTTGCGCAAGAACATCTTGCACAAGGGTTCTTGTGCAACAAGTCGTGCGCAAGAAAATGTCCATACTTCCACGTGCACGCTGTGCTTTTGTGCAAGAGCTCTCTTGGCAGTGTGGACGCTCTCCTGTGCAAGAAAGGGGTGAGGATGTGGAAGGTAGAGAAGTCAGGGCACAGGATTTGGGATGGGAAGGAGGCTTGGGGCTGGGACTGTGTGTGTGTGTTGAGGGGATCCCTCTGCTCTGGGCTCTCCGACACCCTTTAGCACTCACGGGCTTTTTCTGCAGCGCACTTGGTGCCGTGAGAACAAAGCTTGGAAAGAGGGTTGATTTTCCTCCATCTCCCCTTGCTGCTGTGCTAAACGAAATTCTGAAATGGGCCTCTTTACCTGTCACTGGAGAGATGGTTCTGTGATGGAAGACTTCTGCAGCATAGAGCCTGGCTAGCTCAGTTGGCAGAGCATGAGACTTTTAATCTCAGGGTCATGGGTTCAAGCCCCATGCTAGGTGATGTCCTTCTTTAACTCACATTCTAAGTCTACAAGCAAATCACTTTCAGTTTTCACCAGGGTTCTAGAAAGAAAAAGTCTAGTCCTCGGGTCCAGCTTTAGTAGAACCAGAGAGAGGGGAACAAGCTGCATTTTCTATCTTCTGAGGAGAAGGGAAGAGGATTTCTTCTCTTCAGTTCTCGCCACATCAGCCCAGGGAGGAGAAAAAATAACCCTCCACCTGCTGATTGTCCCCCGTCAGCTTCTGTAGCTTCACCTCCTTCCACAGCAGCTCCAGCTTTGAGCTACAAATCTCTGTGTGTAGCCATATGGAATACTGAGTTTTCAGGCTGGCCTCTGCACTTCTGGCTTCCCTCCTTCTGGCTTCGACTACACGGCACATTTATTTTGGAATAAGCTGGCCTTGAATAGTTATTACAAAATATCTTATTTCAAACTAGCACGTCTACACTGCAGGGAAACCTCAGAATAGTCCGAGGCAGGCTCCCCAGTGTAGACGAGCTACCTCGATTTAGAGCCCCAGGAAGAATAACTTAGAATGGCCCCGGGGAGGGGATAGTTCAAACTAGCAGCAGTGGCGCAGCTACACAGGCCTTTTTTTAAAATAGCTAATTGGAACAGGCATTATTCTTTGTAGAATGAGGTTTGCAGAAGTCGAAATAAGCCATCTGTTACTTCAGAATTATTTCAAAATAACGGAATTGCTGTGTAGACTCTTGCATTGTTGTTGTGGAATAACGGCCATTGTTCCAAAAGAACTTTTGTGTGTAGAGAACCTGCGCAGCCCAAGAAATGTGATTGGCAGCTTGTACCCACAATCTTTCTGTCAATTGCAGCGAAGGGCTCCGAAGACATGGACCCAAGGCAACCACCTTGATTGCCTTCTGCTAAGGCCAGGCCGGAGGGAAAACAATCACTCCTTCGAGCTGGAGTTGAACCAGCAACCTAAGGATCACTTGTCAAACACACACTACAGTCCTCCGCTCTGCCAGCTGAGCTATCGAAGGGAGCCTGACTAAGGGTGGCTAGTCCAGGTTGTCCCTTCTATAAGTCTCGGGGCACATGCTCCCCCAAGTATATGGCATTGCTGATGAGGGGCAGAAGCGCACAGGTGCTGTCACAGGTGTTGTACCAATAAAAGCAAGCAGGCTCTTATGAGGGGGATAAGGCAAAAAGCCACATTTATTGTAAAGATAATAATAAAGAATAAAGAAAAGATAGAAGCAAACAACGTTGTTTAACTATTTATTCCTATCACTACTTAACCCTTATAAATATATATATATATATAAACATTCATTCAATCATTCATCCATTCATCCAGGTTCTGTGTAGTTGTTATAGTTACCAGCCTGGAAGTTGCTTGTGACAGAATACTGGCCAGGTATTCTGTACACAAGTGAGGGTAGTGGGGAGCAAAGTCCTGATCAGATGCGCATCTGAAGCTCCCGGTGGGCTGGCAGCAGAACGTTGGACTCTGACTCCATAGTCTTTTAGTCCAGTTCTTATAGGAATTTCTTCCTATGCCAGTCTATGGGAATTGCTGCATCATGTTCAGGGTGGCTGTCAGGTGCTCATCAGTGATCTCATAGGGTGGACCTCCAGTACTTGGTTTTCTCCACTTGACACCTTTTGGTTGCCCTGGCACCTGACGCCTTCTTCAGCCCTTTGTTGCTGCATTCTCAGGCTGGCACCTCTCAAAACCATTCATTCATCGTCCAAGCAATCTCTCTCTCTTACATACATTCCCTAATTAATGTTTCCCATACAGTATTTTGTATAATAATAACTTTACATATACAAGAGTTGTAGTTACAAAAAGTCACAGGTTTCTGGGTGGCATTTCTTAAAACATTCTCTGAGTGCTGAGTTAGTTACTGTTATAGTTACAATGTTTCACTTTGCGATTAGGGTTAATTGCTTCACAATGCTTTGAAGAGAATGGGCGTTAACTGTGTAACAATAAGTTTGAGCGTGTCCTGGGTCACAGAGAGGGGAGCTGTTTCTAGCGACATAGTATTATATTTTTAACAGTTTTCAGTTACAAGACCTAATATTACATTCCTAACAAATTATATTCTAGAGGGGCAATAATTATAAATCTAAACATTTAACAATCTTAACAAATAATAATAATAATAAATCTAAACACTTTAAGTTGTGGGGAACAAATTATGGGGAGTCACTTCCACTTGAGGGAATCATTTTTAATACATTTATATGTTATCCCTACACAGGTACTTCACATGCAGATGGACCCCTTGAGTGAAACCTGAGCTAGATCCATCCATGTCACAGCAAAAGGAAGAAAGTTGTGTTCTTCTCATGTGTCTTCTTTGTTCCAGAGTCTCTAGGGGTGCGGTCAGAGCAGGTCCACAAAAAAAAAAAAAAAACACTTGAATGAACTTCGGTCCAGAAACACACAGAAACACCCCTGAGGGTTTCCTTGCCTCTACTTAAATGTTGACAAAAAATTTGTTGCTAACTCCTTGGCCAACTCTGGTTGCTGTGGGGTTAAGAAATTTTCTCTTGTTAATTCTGTGCCCTCAGGAAGGGAGCAAATTGAAGAAGGCCAGGTCCCCTCATTGGGGCTCTAACCCAAACCCTAGGACCAAGGGATTTACAAGCCAGCTGATTAATGTTTGTTGCATTTCTCCCTCCCCACATCTGGGCCAAACCGCAAAGGCCACTCTATAGCCCCAGCGGCTGGGGGAGATGTGCATGTTAGAGACTCTGCCAACTGAGCTGTAGCTTTCTGTGCCCAGGGAGCCAGACACCCCCAGGGCTGGAGGGAAATGGGGATGGGCTGCACTTTGGGAGTCAAAGATATTGTCTGGGACCATGCAATAGAACAGTTTCACCAGCTTTCCTGAGGAGGGCACCATGGCTCAGTTGGCTAAAGCACCTATTTAGTAAACAGGAGATCCTGGGTTCAACTCCCAGTGGTGCCTTTTGACACCCTTTAATCACATTTTCCTATGTGTTTCTGGGACAGAGAAGAGGCCTCCCCTGGCTACCCATGGAACTGCTGCTTCAGGAAAAGGCTGACTGGGGAGGAGTGTCGGGAAGACGGAAACCACAAGTGAGAAGCACCTGCTGCCCACGGACCCTGACTCTCCATGGCTGCAGGACCTGCAGAGGTTGCACCCTCAGGCTTTCTAGGTGCTGACCCCCCTCAGGGAATCACAAGGGCATGTGGTGCTGGCTCTCCTGTCCCAGCAATTGCAGTCAGAGCCCTGCCTTGCCAGTGCCAGTCACAGCAGCCTCTGCACCCGCTCCAGGCTTGTGGTTTCCTTCTTCCCAATGTTCCTCCCCAATCAGCCTTTTCCTGAACCAGCAGCTCCATGGGTGGCCAGGGGAGGCCTCTTCTGGGTCCCAGGAGGACCTAGGAAAATGTGAGCTGTCACCTGGGAAACGTTCCTGGCTTTAGGCAACGTGTCCTGTCTAGGGCTTCATCAGCCTGGGAGCAAAGGGCAGGCAGCATCCCCCATGATGCAGAGAGGCAGGTCCACATCTCCGGCCCTGAGGGTGCAGCCAGGGGAAAAGTACTGGGGAGCATCTATGCTGGCATCATGCGCCTTCTCCGAGAACGGACCCACGTCCTGAAAGGGAGAGAAAGTGGCCTGGGATGACTAGTGTAGCTGAGCCAACACTGCAGGTTTGTGTCTGTTGAGTGGCTAGGATTGAGCACTTCCACTGCTGCGGCCGGGGTTGGGCTCCCAGTCAGGGGAAATAGCCTCCTCTATATTCATGAATTCTGCCAAGTCTTTGCTCTTTCCGCATGGGAAGAGAGGGGCTGGGGTGCCAGAGGCAGGCTCTGGCTGGGAGACTCACCTGGTTGAGCCCTGGCCAACACCCCAGCACATTTCCCAGGTAGCTCCTTTCCTGCACAGGCTGCAGGTGTCAGGTGCCTGGGGAAATAAGAGCCTGAGTGGAGGAGGGGGGAGGGCTTCATGCAGGCAGCTGCCATTGGCATTGGAAACAGTCCAGAAAAGTACGACAAAAATGATGAAAGTTTGAATCAGCTGCCATAGTTAGTATAAACAATTAGTAACACACATACTAAATGAAAGCGAATATGCTACAACAAGTCACAGCTGGAGAGATTTCTGAAAACATCCACTCCCTGTGCAGCCACAAATGTGATGTTAGAAATTATTTTAAAAGGCCTTGACAAGAAGACAGTGACTATCATATTACATCTCTATAAATCCACGCGGTGCCCACAACTTGAGCACTGACTGGAAATGTGGTTGCCTTATCCTCTGCCCCCCAAAAAACCATACCTTGGCATTGGAAACTTCAGAAAAGCACAAGAAAAATGATGAAAGGTTTGGATCAGCTGCCACATGAGGAGAGATTGGGACTTTTCACCTTAGAAAAGTGGAGACAAGGGGAGATAAGATAGAGGTCTATACATCATGGCTGTTGTTGAGACTGTAAATAAGGAAAGGGATTGTTCTTGTTCCCATAATAGAAGCACTAAGGGTGTGCCATGATATTAGCAGGTTGAAAACAAACAAAAGGAAGAATTTCTTCACACAAGCGCAGTCAACCTGTGGAACTCCTTGCCAGCGGATGTTGTGAAGACCAAGACTATAAGGACATGTCTATACTTGGAAACTATTTTGAAATTGCTTAAATCAACTTAATAACTTACAGTCTAAGAAAACAGAAATATTGTGTCCTATGTATGGAGAAGCCTCAGAATTATTCCGAGGCAGGCTCTGTTACTGTTCCTTTCTGGGGGCATGGAATTAAAAACAGAGTTGCAAGGCTGGGAGCAGCTGAAGCCAAGAGCTCTGTTCTACTGTGTCAACAACCTCTGAGGTGTCATGAAATCCCCTTTCTAGTTTCTATCCCTGAAATATGATCATCTTTATGATGTAATTCCAGGCCTCTTGGTTCAGCTTTCAACTCTGACTGCAGATGTTTGCTTACCAGAGATGGAGAGATGCCAAAACAGACTATGCCATATTGGCAAAGGTTTCTGCCAAAGCCCGGGATTGAACCAGGGACCTTTAGATCTTCAGTCTAATGCTCTCCCAACTGAGCTACTTTGGCAACTGCCTCAAGAAATCTGAGCAAATATCCAAAATAGCAGCAAAACTTGAGGAACAAAAGAAAAAAAACAGCTGGGTCACCTCATTCCCCCCCCTGAAATTTCTTCATGCCTACTCCGGGGGGCATCCCCCACCCCAGTTTGGGAACCCATGCCTTGCAGTGAATGCTGGGGGAGCTGGGATTCCACCCCAGAGGATGGGATAAGTGAAAATTCCCACTGCACATATTATGGCCTTATCAGAGTGAATGCTGGGTGGCCAGGGTCTTGTTGCACATCTTCCCCACCCCGTCAGCAGCCACAGCCCCTTTCAGCCACTGGGTCAGCCCAGGAAAAGAAGTGGGAAATGGGACAAAGTAGCTTGTCTCTGTTCATGAGCTTCTCCAATGGCTGAAAGGGATGGTGGCAAGAGGAGAAAATGGGCAACAAAGACCCTCCACTGAGCTGGAATCACAGCTCCCCCAGCGTTCACTGGAAGGGGCCAGAGAAGCAGGGAGTAGAAACCATCACTCCAGGGGAGGTTTGAACTCACAACCTCAGCATGACTCCCACAAGTACTGTCTTAGAAGTACTGTGCACAGGCCTTTTGCACCACTGGAGCAGCTACTATAGCTGTAGGAGCTTTGCACTTACAGGATCTCTGGGTGCTGACCCCCACCCACCCAAGGGAATCACAAGGGCAGGTGCTGCTGGCTTTTTTGTCCCAGCAATTGCAGCAAGAGCCCTGCTTTGCCAGTACCAGTCACAGTAGCCTCTGTACCCACTCCAGGATTGGGGTTTCCTTCTTCCCAATGTTCCTCCCCAATCAGCCTTTTCCTGAACCAGCAGTTCCATGGGTGGCCAGGGGAGGACTCCTCTGTGTCCCAGGAAGACATAAGAAAATGTGAGCAAAGGCTACACCAAGGTACCACTGGGAGTTGAACCAAAGACCTCCTGT
This sequence comes from Pelodiscus sinensis, assembly GCF_052426305.1. Classification (NCBI taxonomy): domain Eukaryota; kingdom Metazoa; phylum Chordata; order Testudines; family Trionychidae; genus Pelodiscus; species Pelodiscus sinensis. The sequence goes on from NC_143070.1 coordinate 30,118,189, forward strand.
TTACTAAACAAGCACTTTAGCCAGCTTAGCCATGGTGCCCTCCTCAGGAAGGCTGATGAAACCGTTCTACTCTATGGTCCCAGACAACACCTTTGACTCCTAAAGTGCAGCCATTCCCCATTTCCCTCCAGCCCTGGTGATGTCTGGCTCCCTGGGCACAGAAAGCTACAGCTCAGTGGGCAGAGGCTCTAACATGCACATCTCCCCCAGCCACTGGAACTGTAGAGTTGGCCTTGAGATTTAGTGTTGCTGGGGGGAGGGAAAAGTGAAGCAAACATTGATCCTCTCGATTATAAACCCCTGGGTCTCAGGGTTTGGGTTGGAGTCCCTGGGACTGAAAACCACCCCGAGATCTTATCTGCCCTGAGTAAGGGCAGCAACTGTGAGTGTGGTATGGAGAAAGTTTGGGCACGTGAGTGGGACACTTATATGGCTGGACTAACATTGCTGGCAACGGACACTGCTCAATCCTCTTGAGCAGGGACTTACTTGTGGGTTGGTTCTGAACCCTGCTTGTGTCCAAGCCTGACATAACCTGCCCCACAGAATTCACACAGCAAACGGGGCTCTCAGAACACAGGGGGAGGTTGGGGGCTTGTTGCCAGGCCATGGGGTGAAGCATCAAACCAGACCCCCTCCTGTGGGGCCTGTGAGTGTTGCAGAATCTGGGCCTCCTGCACCTGGACAAGAGCAAACAAAATGTCTCAGGGCCCCACAGAGACCCACCTGGACTGCCTGGGCCTGGGTCATGAAGCAGGAAGTGGCTGAGGCTGCGGCCAACCAGAGAGCTCCCTGGCCCCTGCGATTGCAGGCATTAGGGTTGCCAGATGGTTCCACAGAAATACTGGACTCACTTGACACCACCTCACAATCGACATTCCAGCTTATTTAGAAAATACCCGACATTTCTATTTCCTCATTTACACTTTCTCAGTTTGTTTCCCGAACAGAAAGCTCAAATACTGGACAGTCCGGTTCAGAACTGGACCCCTGGCAACCCTAGCCAGCATGGAAGCAAAGCGTAAGGCTGTGAGAGGAGGCCTCCTGTCGCCTCCCCCGGCCTGAGGCAACAGGGCTTCTTCCTCCCCTCTGAGGAGGGAGCAACAGAGGCCAGGCTGAAGGTTTTGTGCTGGGGCTGGAGGCTTAAGCCCGAGCTGTCAGCCTCAGTGGGACTTGCTTCTTCTCCCCACTCCTGCCTTGGTGCCTCCTTTGGCCAGCAGCGCACAGGGGGCAGCAGGGAGAGCCGGCCGCCATGGGCAGAGGAGGCCAAGGCACAAGCGTCTTGGGGGTGACAGGCCTGAGGCCTCTAGCTTTCCCAGGCTCACGCCAAGGGGCTTTCTGTGGTGCTGGTAGGAGAGGGATGCCAGGCCCAGACCAGTGGGAGAAGGGGCAACGCCTGCCAGGGCAGAAAGGGTTGCTGCAGAACGTGAGACGTGGCGTTTCTGCCTGGTTTCACTCAGGGGACCTTCCCTTTCTGCTACTGACTCTTCTCCTGTTACCTGAGAGACTGAAATGGGGCCATTCTTGTGGTAAAAGAGGCCAGTGTGCCTAGGCCTCCCCACACAGACCAGAGCACCCCATTGGGGACAGGCCAGAGCCTTGAATCAAGCATTTGAGAACACGCTGATCCTCTATCCTGTGACAGGGTATTGGGGGCAAGACACTGCACAGAGAGTGGCTAGCTCAGGCGGTAGAGTATGTGACTCTTAATTTCAGAGTCATAGATTCAAGCCCCATGCTAGACAATGCCCTCCCTTCAGTTATGTTCTCTGCATATAAAGCAATTCAGTCTTAGCTTTCTCAAGCTCTCAGGTAGGAAAAGTCTCTGATTTCTCTAGTAGAACCCAGGAGGAAGGACACTAACTGACATGTCCAGCCTCATAGGAGAGCAGAAACAAATTTCCCCCAAGCAAGAAAAAAGGGGGGGGGGAACCCCTCTCAGTATCTGATTGCTCCCCTTCAGCACTCTGAAGCTTCCTGTCCTTTGGCATCAGCTCTGTGATGGGACAATAAGAGCATGTCTGCACTGGAGAGCTATTTGGAAATAAAGTGCCTGTCTACACAGCAAGCTGTTATTTCTAATTAAGTACAAGTTGGCAGGCTTCCTACTCTGACTCCAGTAACCCCCATATCATGAAGAGTAAGGGAAGTCAAAGGGAAAGGTCTCTTCCTGTCAATAGCACCCAAAGCCAAGTTAAGCTATTTTGACTTCAGCTACACAAACAAGAAGCTGAAGTTGTGCATCTTAGTTTGACTTTTGCCCTGCTGTGTAAACATGCCCTAAATGAGCTACTAGTTAAGAAGCTGGCAAAGGATCCCTTCCCATGGTATTATAGCGCCAGGGAAGGGTACACACCGGGGCAGAAGGCAAAGCAGCTGGGGCTGTGTGAGAGACTGGAGTGGGCCTGAGGGTGCAGAGAAGGAATTGAATGGAGAAAGAGGGGGGCTCTTTCCACCTGGGTTTGACACAGACCTTTTGCATGGCAGACAAATAGGATAACACCAGGGAGCAGAAACAAAAGGCAGAGGAAATTTTTCAATGAAAGCTTCAAACCCCTCACTTGCAGGAACCGTTTACATCCATCGACATTTACAAAATGCTTCCCCACAAACATCTTTCCAGCCTGTGTGTCTCTGGGAAAGATTTCTGCCAAGCCCGGTCCCAGCCCACTGGTCAGAACCCCCTGAGAAACAGGACACCCTCACTCCCAGCCATGTCCCCGCCCAGGTGAGGAAGGTGAAATGAGCCAGAGGCTGCTGCCCGCTGGGTCAACAGAAGAGTGGGTTGACTGTTCTCAGGGACACCACAGCAACATCCCTGCTTCCCCCTCGGAGGGGGTTTCCTCAGGGCCAGACAGAGCCATTCCAGCACCCTGGGTAGTCAGGTTAATTGTACCCTGCGTTGGGGAAGGGCGCAAGCATGGCCCAGCCCTTGCCCGGAATGTGGGAGAGGGCGCATGGAGCTGGCGGTGGCCGGAGGCATGTGCCTTGCCTGGCCACCGCTGCTGGTGCTCAGCCTGGTGCCACAGAGCAGACCGAGCCTGACCGTGCAAGGGCCTCGTAGCCGTGGGGGGAAGGGTGCTGCTGGGTAGTGCTGCGGGGATTAACGCAGCCCCTGTCTTGGGCGGCCGCTGTAGGGTGACTGGTGGGAGCTGCTGCAGCTTGCAATACGGGCCCGTGGCACCTGAAGGCAGTTATCAGCTGTAAGGGTTGCACAGCACCCCTTATATCAGGCGCCTCAGGCAGCTGCCCAGCTAGCCCATGCCTTAATCCGGCCCTGGATTTCCTGCATAGAACGGCACAAGCCCCAGCCTCCAGAAGAGGGGTTCCCAGTTGGGGATCTCCGGTAGTAGCCATGGGATGGTGGGAGCCAGTTACTACAGAACAAAGGACACCAGGGCTATGTCTACACTCGTGGCTTCTTGCACAAGTACAGCCGTTTTTGGGCAAGAATCAGCAGAGTGTCCACACTGCCTGCCTGCTCTTGCTCAAGGAAATTTACAGTACCGCGTGGTAAGAGAGGGCTCCATGCGCAAGAGTGACGCTCTTTTTTAACAGGTGTAAGCCCTCTTGCGCAGGAGCTCCTACTCAAGAGGGCAGTGTGGACGCTCGGCAGGGATTTCTTGTGCAAGAAAGCCCTATGGCTAAAATGACCATCAGAGCTTTCTTGCGCAAGAGAGCTCCTACACTGCCATGGGCGCTCTTGCACAAAAGCACAGCTCACAGATGGCAGTGTGGATGTTTTCTTGCACAAGAACCCTTGCACAAGATGTTCTTGTGCAAGAAGCCATGAGTGTAGACATAGCTCAGGAGTGGGAGAAACTAACCATCTGCTTTATTTGCAAAGGAGAAACAAAGACAAACTCTTGTCCCCATCTCCACCCCCCTCAGCCTGGCACTTTGCACCCCAGCCAGGGCCGGATTAACGCATGGGCTAGCAGGGGTGCCAACCTATGAAAGCACCTGATTGAAGTGGTAAGGGATGCCGCATCAGGTGCCCCCATAGGTTGCCACCCTGGGGCAGAGATGTGCATGCAGCACGCGCCCGCTGCCCAGGGTGCAAGAATGGCTTGGGCCGGCCCTGCAACCAGCCCAACTCTCCCAGGCACCCCCAGAGAGCAGCACTCACATATGGGGGGCAGGAAAGTGGAGAGACTCCCTGAGACACCAACTCAAAAGGAATCTTTCTGGGTATGTCTGCACTGATATAGCAGCCCAGTGGCCAGGCTGTAGCTAGCCCAGCTCAGCTGTACCTGGCCTGGAGAGTTTTGGTTGGGAGATTAGAAACCTACAGACAGGGGCATCTCTGGGAGGTGGGGGGGATGTCACCATGTCAGGGCAACTGTCATGCCCCCCCATCTTCCTTTGCTCCAGCCCCACCACTGAGATATACTGACCATTGTCATTGCTTAAACTGCACACAGAGCTTGTGGCAAAGGCTAGCATATGGTTAAAATACAATGAACATTCTGGTAAATTATCAGAGGGGTAGCCGTGTTAGTCTGAATCTGCAAAAGCGGCGAGGAGTCCTGTGGCACCTTATGCTCCAACACTTCAGTTAGCCTATAAGGTGCCACAGGACTCCTCGCCGCTTTTATTCTGGTAAGTTCTCGTTTGTGTTGTGCTGTCTGCACATCTAACTAACCAGAGATCAAAGTGCATGACCCGATGGCCTTCACAGAGAGACAAAACCCACAACACAGGGTAGGTTATTCAACACGTTCACATTTATAAGAGTGAAACATAAGGAAATCTTTTAAGCCTCAGAATCTAGGAAATAAATAAACTTACTTTTCTTCTGCAGTGGCTAAACCTGCTTTATTTCTTGCCTCATTACATGTCTGTGTTAGTTAAAAAGTTCTATATGTCATTGTACTAAAAAAAAAACACAAGTTCACATGAACAAATGATCTGGAGTAGTCCAGAAAAGCCCAGCAGGAACTATACCCAGAGACGGAACCAGGGCTCTGAGATGGGACCAGTCACACTCTGCTGGGAGGTTCATTGGGATTTCCCTGTCCACACCAGGTCTTTCTCCTGCAGCCCTCAGACGCCGGACTTAGGACCACAGAAACCACACTGGGATTCCTGAGTATGGGGAGCCCAGGCCACTGGTCAGTGACCCTTGGGGTGCATCTACACAGCAGCCTTATTTCGGAATTACAGTGCATGTCTACACCGCAAGCCATTATTTGGAAATAACATCCACCTGGAAGACTTGGTCTTTTGACCAGGCTGCATCTGAAGGAAGGAGCCAAAGACCCCAGGGTGGGGGAGAGCCCTGGTTTGGAGGGGTAGCTGGGAAAGAGGTTTTAGGGGGAGTTTGTAAAAGTTTGTACTGAAGTTTCAGTGGAGCACTAACAAAACATTGTTTGTTACCTTTGAGTCTGTAACCTGCTTTGCTCTGCCTGTTCTCACTTATCACTACTTAACTCACAGAGCTTGTACTTAATAAAACCACTTTTACTTACTATCAAGCCCAGTGTAAACAATTACTACCTATGGGAGCAATCGGTGTGCACTTTCCCCTTTCATTACTAAATGGGGCTTACCCCATTCTTTGGGGTTTGATCCCATTTGGGGAGTGCTATCCCAGGAAGCTGGGCCCTAAACTGCTCTCTCCTCAGACCTGAAGAGGTTCAGCATCTGTAGCACTGCTCAGAGGCGGGGGTGGGGGCAGGAATCTCAGCTCAGGGGAGACTAAGGAGCTGAACCAGCAGGACCAGGTGGTGAGAAGCCCCAGAGAGTAGAAAGGTGAGTGGCAGTGGCCAGGTCAGTACCCCAGGAGGCCCTTCCAGAGAGGTCTTCTGAGACCACAGCCACTTGGCCAGGCAGCTTAAAGGGAACTCAGGTTATATGTTTCTCCCCTCTGTGGCTCCTCCAAAGGCTAAGAAGATTTGAGCTCTGACTGAAGCTTTCCCCACAGTCAGAATAACTGAATGGTTTTCTCCCCTCTGTGGACTGTCTAATCTTTAACAAAGTCTGACCTGTGTTTGAAGCCTTTTCTGCAATCAGAGCTTTTATAAGGCGACACTCTTGTATGTATTCTGATAGCTAGTAATGCAGGAGCACTGACTGAAGCTTTTCCCACAGTCAGAGCAATTGAAAAGTTTCTTTCCTGTGTGGGTTCTCTTATGGTATAAAAGGCTTGAGCTGCGACTGAAGCTTTTCCCGCAGTCAGAGCAACTGTAAGGTTTCTCTCCTGTGTGGATCCTGCTATGGATAACAAGGTCTGCGTTTCTTTTGAAGCTTTTCCCGCAGTCAGAGCAATTGAAAGGTCTCTCTCCAGTGTGGGTCCTCCTATGGGCAACAAGAATTGAGCTACTACTGAAGTTTTTCCCGCAGTCAGAGCAAGTGAAGGGTTTCTCTCCTGTGTGGGTCCTCCTATGGTTAAGAAGGTGTGAGCTTCTTCTGAAGCTTTTCCCACACTCAGAGCAGCTGAAGGGTTTCTCTCCTGTGTGGGTAATCCTATGTCTAACAAGGTCTGAGCTTAAACTGAAGCTTTGTCCACAGTCAGAGCAATGGAAAGGTTTCTCTCCTGTGTGGCTCTTCCTATGGGTAACAAGGTTTGACTTCTGACTGAAGCTTTTCCCGCAGTCAGAGCAATTGAAAGGTTTCTCTCCTGTGTGGATCCTCCAATGGTTAATAAGTTCTCCATTACTACTGAAGCTTTTCCCACAGTCAGAGCAGTAGAAGGGTTTTTCCCCTGTGTGGGTCCTGCTATGTCTAACAAGGTTTGAAATCTGACTGAAGCTTTTCTCGCAGTCAGAGCAATTGAAAGGTTTCTCCCCTGTGTGGCTCCTCCTATGGGCAACAAGGTATGAGCTACTACTGAAGTTTTTCCCGCAGTCAGAGCAAGTGAAGGGTTTCTCTCCTGTGTGGCTCTTCCTATGGGTAACAAGGTTTGACTTCTGACTGAAGTTTTTCCCACACGCAGAGCAATTGAAAGGCTTCTCTCCTGTGTGAGCCATCCTATGGATAACGAAGTGTGAGTTTGTACTGAAGTTTTTCCCACAGTCAGAGCAGTTATGGGGTGTGTCTCTTGTATGTATTTTCTGATGGTTTGTAAAGTGTGAGTGCTCACTGAAGCTTTTCCCAGAGTCAGAGCACTTGAAGGGCTTCTCTCCCGTATGGACCCTTTGATGTTCAGGAAGAGTTTCACAGTCACTACACGTGCAGGGTGACTGTTGATGGGGGATTTCCTGTTGGACGGTTTCTGTGTTTCTTTTCTCCCGTGTGCTCCTGGAGGTACCCTGTCCCTCTCCTAGATGATTTCCCTGCTGCTTTTCTGGGCTATGCTGACTCTCACAGCTCTCTCCTTGCTCACGTATCTGGAAAACATGTCCTTCAGATCGTCTCAATAATAGTCCACATGGAGACACTTGCTCCAGTTCTTCCTGCTGAAGACTCTTTTCATGGTTCTCAGTCAGTGTCCCGTCACCTGTTGGAATAGAGGAATGATCCAGACAGGAGTTATTCTCCACGATGAACTGCAAGGAAACTCTAAAAGAGCAATAGAAAAGGGGACACACGCTCAAATAATGGTCAAATTATCATGAGCTGAGTTCATTGTCCTCCTTCACAACCCATCCACAGAGAAGAGAACCCAGCCTTTCCTCGCCCACCACACTCTTACTGGAGTTGAAGACAAGCTGAACAGTCAGACTTCATGAAAACACACAAGTTACATCTGCTATAAGGAGACAGAAATTGGTTTCTGAGTCAGTTTAACTGATTGCTCACCTGTCTGGGTGTTGCTGATGATCTCCCCTTCCTCACAGCTCGGAGGATCTGGGATCCGCAGTTCCTCTTGCTCCACCCAGGAGATCACATCAGTTTCGGAGACTGGAAATGCTGTTTGAAGAACAAAAAACCAAGTACTGATCTTGTTCATTAAGGTCTTTGCCATTCCTGCTTTCAGAGCCAGGATCCGAGTCACCGACCCAGAGAGGCTCCGTTCCCCACCTTGCAGAGACTGGGCTCTGGCTGGTACAAGATCCCAGGACACACTCACCTGCAGTAAAGATGCATCACTCACCCATCTTGGGAATGGCCCAGCTCATTCCCCAGGGCAGCTAAGCGCTCTGCTGCACTCTCTAGGGTACAACTCAGACCCCCTCACAGCCCGGTCTATCCGCCCGGAATCCCACAGTTGGACAGGAACACACTGCTCAGAAGGGGAGCTCTAGTGAGGGCATGAAGGTGTGACACCAAGGTCCCCAGGTAGGGCTCAGACAGCAGCTGCCACATGGCAGGTCACTAGAACTTGGAGATGAAGGACCCCGCAGATGTCTAGCTCCCCAAGCTCTGTCCACAAAACCCCTGGCTGGTGGGCTGGGCTTGCCCTGATCTTTGGCTCAGATGTTCTACTTGGGCCAGGAGGAGGCAGAGGAAGTTGCCTGAGCATCTAAGTGAATCCTTGGCTGGTTGCTTCACGCCCTGCCTATGTGTCACACTCCTGATCCCAACGGCCTGTGTATGGGTGGGCCCTGCCAGCTGCCCACAACAGTTGCCATTCCCATGGCTGCCCAGGGTGGCGCTGGGCTTCTGTTGGGGCAAGCCAGGGCGGAGCCGGGCCGTGCTGCTTCTCTCGTGCTTGTGACTGTTGCTCAGCTCCCCCTCTGCAACCTCCATTCTACTCTGCCAGCAGCAGCCTTTGTGTGGTTTCCCAGTCTGGCTCTTGTGGCCAGCCTGGCCTTTGATTTGGTGCCCCTCCAGGGTTGCACTGAATCTATCACCTTTACACCTTGTGAGTGTGTTTCCCTCGGCTTTGGCCCACCCCTTCTTGGAACTTCATTTTCTGTTCAGAAGATCCACCTGGGACATGACCATGGAGATCACTGTGCTACTGCTGTTAAATAAGATAATCATAGTCATCACATCAGAACATTCCCATTGACGTGGCACCCAGCACACTTCGCAAAAGGTTTATTGCAGCTGTGTATGTCCATTCTTTTTGAACTAGAACAGGCTGGGCTTTGGCAGAATGGTGGAACACTGGGGACCAACTAACCAGGAAAGCGCATTCCTGAGCAGGAAGAGGCCAATCAACACACATCTCCACAGTAACTGGAAAAACAGTCCTAAGAGATGGCTCAGAAAGACACTGACCCTTGTGCACAAGAGCGGGATGAGGGGATAATGGATACGGATGTTTTGTTCAAAATAAACAGGCAGGAGGCTAAGGGGGTAGAACACATGGAACATGCATCTTGTTTGTGTCAATGTATGAGAAGTCACAAGAGGGGCATGTTGATGCTGGCTGAGGGGCAGCATTCTCACTGCTGACTTATTGGTACCGTTATTGGGTTGGGACAAGTCTCACTATACCTGTGCCTAAGGAGCTGGGACACTAGCATCCTGCTCCTTTTCACAGTAAACTTGGCCGAGTGCCTTAGCCTCCAAATGGAGCCTGAATCTTTCTTAGCAGCAACCCTGAGCTGTGCTGCATGGATAAGCCGCAGGCTCTGCCAGTGCTGCTGGCATCAGAGCTCCAGAAAGAGCCACACTGAACAGCCATAACAACGCTCTGTGGCATTAGCAGAAATTCTAATGGCACTGCAGTCACTGTGGGAAGAAAAATTATCAATCACAGCAGCACTGGGGAACTCTGGTGTAAATCAGGACCTAACTGTGCTATTGGGGTGCACATATGAAGCTAAGCATTATCACTCTTTAATGTAGGTATCTTTCCCAGCTCTGAGAAACAGCTCTCTCTTTAATAGCTATTAAAGAGAGAGGTGACTGCACACAGAGGCTGCGTCTAGATTGGAATGATTTTCCGCAAATACTTTCCAACAGAAAAGTTTTTCCGTTAAAAGCATTTCTGGAAAAGAGCGTCTAGATTGACACGGATGCTTTTGCGCAAAAGCATGTGTCAATATAGACGCGGTTTGGCACAAGACAGCTCTGGTGGCCATTTTCGCCATCGGGGCTTTTTTGCGCAAAACAGTTTTTACCTATCTACACTGGCCCTCTTGCGCAAAAGCATTTGTGCAAGAGGGCTTTTTCCCGAGCGAGAGCATCAGTGTATCTGCGCAAGAAAGCTGACAATCATACATTAGATAGTCAGTGTTCTTGCACAAATTCAAACGGCCAGTGTAGACAGCTGGCAAGTTTTTGCCAGCCTAGACACAGAGAGAGAGTTTGAGGGACTTGATTAAGGTCACACAGGAAGACTGTGACGGCCAGAGAACTGAACACAGGTTTCCTGAGCATGAAGCCAGACATACACACAGGAAGAAAAAGTCCCTACTCGAAAATATTTCACTCTAAAAACACAACACAGATGATGTGATTTATCTCCACTGCACACAGAGGCAAGTGAGCCCCAGAGAGAATAAAGCTGAACTCTTGAAAGGAAACCCAACCTGTGCCTGAAATGCAAGAAGAGCTCTGCTCACGTTTCTCTACTACAGAGCTACCTCGGACAAAATACTCACAGAGCGTTAACTGCCTCACCCACCCTCCCTCAGCCCCAGCATCCAGCCCCTGTCACTGACAAGAACAGCATGTCACAGAGATTAGCTACAGGCAGAAAGGACTTAGGGAACTGCACCCACCTAATACTGGCTCAGCCCACTGCCACAAGGTGAACCTGCAGGCACAAAGATCAGACAAACCAAGAGCCAGACCCAGATCTCTAGTACCTGCTGTTCCTGCCTGAGCCCTTCTACTCACACCTCCAGTCAAGGCACAAGATGGGCAAGATAGGGGGGGAAGCGCACTGAGACCTTAGCTGTGGGAAGAGCAGCTCCACTCTTACGTCCCTCAACCTGCTTTCCCTGGGAGGCAGTATGGAGGGGACAGTCTTTCACAGAAGAGCCAGGATTATTGGGGCAGATACTCATGATATTGGGGGCAAAGACAATGAATGATATTGAACCAAACCCAACCCAGCTACTCCAGAGCCCACCCAGCTTCCGATACCCGAGGGGACAGGAATCCTTACTTAGCCAGTTCACAGCCTCATAATTCTCCTGCATCAGATCCCTGTAGAGGGATCTCTGGCCTGGGTCCAGCAAAGCCGATTCCTCCTCAGAGAAATACACAGCCACCTCTTGGAAGCTAACCAGCTCCGCCACAGCCATTTCCTGTCCCTGGCTCTGAAGGCCAGGGGCTGAGCTAGAGACAGACATGGGTGTTCTGCAGCCTGGCAGGGGGAGAAGGTGAATTGGAGACATTTCAGAAGGGGCTTTAATCCTTTCCACACCCCCATTCTCCCCACACTCTGTCCCTAGTGACGTGACACACGTGTTAAACTTTTGTCCACAGTGGTAGAATCTTAGTCTAGATATTCCATTAACAGCGCACGGGATTTAGATCCCAAAACCATATTCATTTCTCTCTGCACCTGGCTTGAGTTAAAAGATTACTGCATCTGCAACAATGGGATATAGTTCTCAGCACCCAGTGTTTCTGATAACAAGGCACATATTCATCTGCCTGAACATGGACATAAGCCAAATGTAGGCTGTTGTATTTGAAAGCCTTAGTCTTCATTCACAGATTTGCAGCATAAACATTGCTCTCATCTCAGAGACGTTATAATCCCTTTCCAAAATAGAGAATCAGTGAAGGTAAGCATCTGAATGGTGGTGTTATAATTAAATACGTGTGCTTATTATTAAACACTTGTGCTGAGTGTTTGCAGGATGAGATCCTAAGATTCAGAAGATATCCTCAGTTATGCAGTCTGACCCCCTCAGTGGCACAAGCCATTACACTTAGTCCAGTTACCCAGGCACAAAGCTCTGTTTTCCCACAGTGTATTTTCTAGAAAGCCCCCAGTGATTTGAAGACATCAAGAGATGGGAGAATCCACCAGCTCTTTGTTCATTTGTTTCAGCAGCTAAACCGCTTCCCTATCAAACATTTGTGCCTCTTTTCTTGTCTAAAATAGTCTTGCTTCACCTTTCAATTATTGGCTCTCACTGAGCCGTATCCACTCGACAGGGTGGGTAATTAATTTTCATGGGGTGGCCAAATGGAAAGTGGCTGAGAGCTGCACTCTTCCGTGACATAAATGCAGGAAATGGAGGATCCGGGATGGGCACTGGGAGGAGGAGGATGCTTGGGGTAACGGTTTGGGATACAGGACAGATAGAGGGGTCTAGGAGGGAGTTTGGGTGAAGGAGCCTTTCAGCCTATTTATTGTTTGAAACCAACCTTATATTGAAACTGACTGAGCAGTGAAATCTGAGCCTGAAGGTGCCGTCCGTTTTGTGCTTTAACTTCACCCCTTTAGCATCACAAACCTATAGACCAGTGTTTCTCCAAATGTCCACAGGACCCCATGCAGCACCCCTGGGGCTCCTCACTGATCACTGGGTGATTTAGGGCTGTGTGCACCGTGGTCACTGGGTTTGGTTGGTAACTCCAATGACAATCCCATGAAGATGTTTTCACAGGAATTCTCACATCACTTAAAGAATTTCCACCAGCAAACTCACCTTGTCTGAAAGCTCCAAGGGATTTTCCTCTTGCTCTCTCCAGTGCACAGGGCAGAGTGTCTAGTGGGGGAAGGGATAAGAGAGGTGAGATTCCAGGCTCTCCTATTCATAACAATGTCCCACTCTGAACTCTGCATTTCAATTCTATAAGAGACACACTCAGGTATTTAGTATGAAAGAGTCTGAAACTTTCATTTCCTCTCTCACTCGGGCACCTTCCAGCAATGGAGCCAACATCCCTGCAGCCTCACACCTGTCCCAGGAGAGACAAGCTGAAAATGAGATTTACTCTTCCCTCCTCAGCCCCTTCCACTTGGTTTCCCATTCACTTACTGCCTCTTGTCATAAACTGGAGCTGTGGTGGCGGAACACGTGGCCATCACAGTAACTTAGCCATTTTGATCTCTGAATGGGAGGTTCAGTGTTTGCAAACCTCTGGTTCTATCTGCAAGCAGTTGGGTCTGTTCGCTCAGTGTCTCTAAGGAGAGCAGACTGATGGGGCCGTCATTCTCCACGTGGGAATTGAGGCAGGGGAAGTTTGGCTTCAGAGGCCAGATTCAATAGTCTCAGATACTTGAACCACTTTCCCCTCATCCATCTCTTCCAGGTACCTTTGAACTCCCTCAGAGTCTCCGACAGAGCAATCGTTCTCTGGGAGAAACCTCTGACTTGTTCTTCCAGTTCAGGGGAAATCTCTTCCGGCAGCTGAAATTGCCCTGTCTCACACCTGGACAGAAACAATTCAATGTGATTGTATGTCATTTGCAGCTGATAAGTTCTGGCTAGTAAGTCTCAGCTCTAACAGGCCTGGAGTTAGAATCCTCCAATTCTCGCAGCCTGAGAACAGGGACAACACATCCCATGGCCATGCAACCTTCCCCTCAAAGATCCCATTTCTGTTCTCCACTTCTGTCCTGGGGAGACTGGCTGGGGAAGTAGAGGGGAATAGAGTCTCCATGGCCAACTCACTCCTTGGCCTCTAGATGCTGAGGGACAGGAGGTTCCCATGTGAAGGGCTGAAGGAATCTGACCACTAGGGATTAGATTGAAACACCAGCTCCCCTCAACCCAGCTCCATCCACACAGGTCTCCAAACAGCCCTCAAGTGGGACAGACTCTTGATCCCTGCTGTCCTGGGCTGAATGTGCTCAGTGCCCAGCAGTGACAGGCCCATGTTCCACCCCACAGTCCTGCGGCAACCAATCCCCAGGGAGGTGACAGTTCTAAGAAACACTTGATCCTGAATGGGGAATTCCAGAGTCTCAAGTGCGAGGATGAGACCCTCAGAATTAAATGCGTCAGAGATATTCATGTCTAACATCTGGCTGTAGAGCTCTGGGGAGATGTGGTGCTAACATCCGCTCCAAGCCTTTTCCCTGCTCTGTGCAGTGTGAGGGGAGTGAGAGCCACGTACCTACTCAGGGCGCTTCTGCCATCCTAGAAAAAAGACACAGAAAAGAATCTCAGCCCCATTGGACACACACAGGGGACCTCTGAGAAGGGATTTTGCAAACCTGGGAAGAGAGGCCCTGCCCTGGCCCCAGGAACATGGACCCCCTGAGTGAATGGGGCTTTGCCATCTCTAATAGATCTGTGCCTGTAACTCTACAAAGCACAAGAGTCACTCACATGGCAGCAATGCACAAGGTGTTACACTGAGATCTGACAACTGGGACTGAGCACTTGTGATTCAGAAGCCCCCCTTCGCTGTGTGAGGAGCTGAGATGTTTGTCCCTCAGTCTCACTTGCAAGAATTCACTTGCTGGCTTCTGACATGTCCCCTCCAGCTCACCGATCCCCTCGCTGATACGGGAAATCTGCACAGAGAGGTTCCTGACAGTGTCAATCTGGAACCTCACGACCGCCTCATCTAATTTCTCCAGCTGCACTCATGCACTGACACGGATGCTCAAGGCCTTTTTACAGCCAGCGATTCATAATCCAGGAGAAACGCAAACAAGCCCAACCTCACCAAGGCCACATAGGAGTCTGCCTCCTAACACAGCCCTCCCACTGCCAGTCCCTGCTGGTCCATAGCCACAAGCACTTACCAGATGCTCCTGGCTTTTCCCTTCTGCTGTTGTTTTCCTTCTCAGCAGCTTTTCTCTCTCCTCCTTCAGAGTCTTCAAATGAGTCTCCAGTTTTTCCTGAAGAAACAGATATAAGCACGAGGGCAAACCACATTAGATGTTGGGAGCCTATGTGTCTGCCTTTAGGAGAGTCCCAGTTTTGTGGAGCTCTGCCTCTGTCCAGTAGGGAGTCAGCCCTGGACATGGCTTTGTCCATAGAAAAATACACAGGAGGAGACTGCGGATGCAGCAGGACACCTACGAGCATGGGGGACAGATCGGTGGTGGCACCTTCATAAAGAATGATGCAGGTGGTTAATAATATTAATCACGTAACCGATTACAATTTTACCAGTGACAGTATTTTTTAACCTGCTGACAGGCAGGGTTGGTAGCGGAAAGGGGCTCTCCTGGGGCCAGGGATCTCTTGCGAGGTCTGCCGGGGTGGCCACAAGAACTGCTGGCCAATGGGAACTCCCAGCAGCTGCAGGCTGACATCAGCTGCCAGAGGCAAGTGGGCACTTCAGGGGCAGTGGGGAGTTTAACCGGTAACTGGTCCAGATAAACATTAGCTCATCAGTTAACCAGTTTGAACTTTTGCTACAATCCAGTTGAATCCCAGTTCTGCCTGGCATAGACCTGCACTTCCTGAAGCCCTGCTATGGGTGGAGTGAAGGTGCTCGGGGCCCCACACAGCATCCAGCCAGCAACCTCATCTAGTGCCAGCTGCTGCATCAGAGTTTAACCCCTCATGGAGCAGCCCTGAAGTTCAGCATCCCAGTGGGAAACCTCTTCTCCCTGCCGAGCCTAGGGCTTTATCGAGGCATCTTTTTCTCCTAAGAGCCACACTTCATCACTGTTCAGTGATGCTGAGGGACAGGGAGCAGTGTAGTCTATCAATTGGACCAGGGTTCAGGACCAAACTCTATCCCTGATCTGTTTGGCGACTATGAGCAACTTGCTGCCCCACCTTCCCTTCCCACAGTTTGTCTAACTGGACTGTGACCTGCTCAGAGCAGGGACTTCCCCGTGCTGGGTATTGTGCAGGGTCACTGGAGATCTGTAAGGCAAATGACAGCTTATTATTCCTGTTCATCCAATCAGTAACAGCTTGTAACCTCCACTTCTCCAGTCCCAAGGCAGCTCACTGACAGAGTGGCCTGTAGCTCCTGTAATCTAAACCTCTCTGATTATTAACACCTTCCCTTGTGCAAACACCCCTCCTGCCACCAGTGAGGGCTGGGTTTAAGGATTTAGAGCCTCAGAGAAACATTTCCCACATCAGGTATCTGTAAAGACTTGACATAAGTTGCCACAAAGCCAGAACATTTACTTTTTGCTGCATCTCTTTAATCATGAAGGCTTTACAGAAGTGGTCACCAACCAGAAGATTGGGATCTACAGGTAGATCTTGGAGCCTCTGACAGGTGATCTTGACTGATTTGGCTAAGAGACTATCAAGTGCAGCACTTCAGCTGCCCCCTCTCCCTGCTGCTGCACATCTCCTGCCCTTTGCCTTGGAGCTGTTTCCTTCTCCCACCCTGCATTCTATCTCCACAAACAGAGGGAGTCTGTAGGCTGCTTTTGAGAGTGGTGCAGGGGCGAGCCTTCCTCAGCCCCACTACACCACCACAGAGGAGCCACCTGTGGTAAGCAGTGTGCAGCTGGAGCCTGTATCCTGAATCCCTGTTCTAGTCATGTACCTCTCCTGCACCCCAAGCCTCTTCTCTAACCCTGAGCCCCCTGAGCTCAAACTCCCTTACAGAGTGTGAACCCCCTCCTGCACTCCAACCCTCTGCCCCCTGCTTGATGAAAGGGAGAAAGGATGGGGAAGGGAGAAGGGATGCAGTGAGCAGAGATGGGGCCCCAGAAAAGGGTCACAAAGGAGGTGGGGCAAGGGTATTTGGGTTTGAGGTAGAATCCTGGATTGCACTTAAATTCAAAAAGTGATACTTTAAAAGGCTGGAGACCACTGCTTTACACTGGTTGGTTCACATCTGTGGGCGGTAACAGTCAGTGAAATTAGCCTGTAATTAAAACCCAATGTTATTTCCCATCACACTGGACAGTCACTCTGTACCTTGTACTCCTGGGCAGCTTCCTGTAAGGGCACCACCATGTGAGCCTGGGATCTGTCACACACCACACAGATGGGAGTTTGATCCGCTTCACAGAACAGCTTCAGAGCCTTCTGGTGCTCCCCACACACCCCGTCCCATCTTGCTCTCTTTGATGACTGGAAACTCAGCGGCTTGGCTAGTTCCACCATGTTTGCCAGCTGCCGGTTGGGCTGGAGGGGTTCCTGCTGCTCAGTGTCTCTGCCTTGAGGGCTGAAGGGGACCTGGCAGGAATTGTGCCCACACTCCAGAGTGACAGGGGCTGTGAAATCCTCCAGACAGACGGGACGCGGCGCTTCCTCCCGGACACTTTCCACAGAGCTCTCTGCAGCCATGGCTGCCTCTGGGCTGAGGGTCGTGTCACTCTCCTGAGCTCAGCAATGGAGGGGCAGGTCCGGGGGAGGAGGCGTGAGGCATCAGCACTGAGGACAAAAAAACCCATCAAATTTAAAAATCAAAAAAGCCCCAAAAGCTTCGCCCCCCCCCCCCAGCAGGGTCTCCATTGGGCCTCCCCCGCCCCCCCATCGCTGTGCCCCTCATGGCAGGGCCCTCCCCACCCTGTGTTCAAATCCCCCCCCCGCACACTCTGCAGCCCCCTCACAGCAACAGGAAGCGCCAACAGCCCGGGGGGGGGGGCGACCGCAGCGGTGGGAGAGGTCATCACCCAGCTGGACCCGCCCCCAACGGGCACGCCCCAATACCCAGCCCCTCCCCCACCCCGCCCCTCCCCCACCCCGCAGCGAGTAACGGTCCCAACGGCCTCTCACAACGGCTCCCGGCTCAGGGAGCGCGGCGCATGCGCAGTAACCGCGGCGCAGTCTGGTCCCTTTCCCTGCCCGCGCGCGGAGCGATGAGCGGGACCCGCCGAAAACCCGACCGCGGCGGAGTAGAACGGGGCGGCCCATCAGACCGCGCATGCGCAGAAGCTCCGTGACTCCGACCAGACTCCAGCGCCAGGGCTTCGCTCAGACCGGGCTGCTTGGCCCGGCCCCCCCGGCCAGAGGCTACTTCCGCTTCTCGGAGCCTGGGCCGGTGTATAGGCATTAAGTGAAACCTCTCAGTTTTTGTGACCGTCACAGTTTCTGTCAAACATACATGACATTCGGTACAACTGCTCAGGAATTGCTACCTTTGCTCCCCCTCCCTAAACGGGGGTTTTGTCCGCGCACAGGGTCTGGCAGTGTCCCCCCGCCCAGGGTTAA
Source organism: Pelodiscus sinensis (assembly GCF_052426305.1). Lineage (NCBI taxonomy): Eukaryota > Metazoa > Chordata > Testudines > Trionychidae > Pelodiscus > Pelodiscus sinensis. The sequence goes on from NC_143070.1 coordinate 30,136,029, forward strand.
CCAAGGCTACCACCCCCCCACCCCCCTGATTTTTCAAATTTCGCCCCCCTTCTGCAGCTAAAAAAAGAAGATTGATGCCTCCAGCCGGTAAATATCTGCCCCATGCTCAGAACCTGACACACACACACCCCTGCAATTTGCCCCCCTTCATCATTTTAAACACCTCCGAAGAGGAGGGAGCAAATCTGAGGAGGCAGTGAGGGCAGAGAGAGGGCAGCGGCTACAGCGCAGGCTACTGAGTTTGCTCAGTTCGGTGCGCATGCTCAGTGCACCCAAAGTAGCAAATCCTGAGAAGTTAAATGTTCCGGTCGCACGCGCACCCTCGGCCCCACGTGGCCCGCACTGGCCGGCGCCGGGGAATTTCGAAAGTGCGGCACAATCCTCCCCCCCCCCCCCTCCTCCTCCTCCTCCAGCCGCCGCCCCATCCCGCTGGCGCGGGGCATGTTGAAGCCTCCCCGAGTCCCCGCTCGCCCTAGAACCCACCAGACCCGAGTCCACGTGGAGCCGCGTCCCCCTCGGGACACTCGCAGCGCGCGGGCAGAGAGACGCGCCAGGGCTGCGCCAGAACCGCTGCGCATGCGCAGTGCCCGGTCAGGAGCCCACAGTGGCACCGCCTCTCAGGTGAGCATCCCCCGCCCCCCTCCGCGCGCCGCCCCGGGACCCACCAGACGCGCTGGGCAGAAGCCGGGACTGGCCCACGTGGGCATCTCTCGGCCCCGCCCCCACAACAAAGGGCCGGTCCCAGCCTCCCCCCCCCGTGCAGCCACGTGGGGCTCAGAGCGAACCCTGCAACCCCAGCAGCGCGCGCCGGCCCCGCCCACCTCGGGATACCCCCCCCGCTCCCAGCCCGGCAGGGAGGGAATCCCCCGGGTCGCTCCACGCGCTGCAAAAGCCCCGCCCCACCTGCGAGCCGGCCCGGGCTCCGAGAAGCGGAAGTAGCCTCTGGCCGGGGGGGCGGGGCCAAGCAGCGCCCGGTCTGAGCTAAGCCCTGGCGCTGGAGTCTGGTCGGAGTCACGGAGCTGCTGCGCATGCGCGGTCTGACGGGCCGCCCCGTTCTACTCCGCCGCGGTCGGGTTTTCGGCGGGTCCCGCCCATCGCTCCGCGCGCGGGCAGGGAAAGGGACCAGACTGCGCCGCGGTTACTGCGCATGCGCCGCGCTCCCTGAGCCGTTGTGAGGGGCCGTTGTGGCCGTTACTCGCTGCGGGGAGGAGTCGCCCGAGCGTGAGGGGCTGGGACCCGCCGTCCTGCGCTGCTGGTGGGTCCGGCTGGGCAATGGCCCCCCCCGCCGCTGCGGTCGCCCCCCCCACTCTCCCGGTCTGGCTGTTGGCGCTTCCTTATGCTCGCGCTGGCCTGGGGGGGAGGGGGGCTGTGAGGGGGCTGCAGAGTGTGCGAGGGGGGGGGATTTGAACACAGGGGGGCTGGCCTGAGGGGCGCAGCGATGGGGGGGCGGTTCTGGCCGGGGCAGTTAGCGGGGGAGGCCCAATGGACCCTGCAGGGGGAGCGAAGCTTTTGGGGCTTTTTCGATTTTTAAGTTTGATTTTTTTTTTTGTCCTCAGTGCTGGTACCTCACGGCTCTGCCCCCCTGGATCTGCCTCCCCCCACTGCTGAGCTCAGGAATGTGACACGGCCCCGGTCCCCAGCCCAGAGGCAGCCATGGCTGCAGAGAGCCCCGTGGAAAGTGTCCGGGAGGAAGCGCCGCGTCCCGTCTGTCTGGAGGATTTCACAGCCCCTGTCACTCTGGAGTGTGGGCACAATTCCTGCCAGGCCCCCCTCAGCCCTCAGGGCAGAGACACTGAGCAGCAGGGACCCCTCCGGCCCAACCGGCAGCTGGCAAACGTGGTGGAACTAGCCAAGCCGCTGAGTTTCCAGGCAGCACAGAGAGCAAGATGGGACGGGGTGTGCGGGGAGCACCAGGAGGCTCTGAAACTGTTCTGTGAAGAAAATCAAACTCCCGTCTGTGTAGTGTCTGACAGAACCCAGGCTCACATGGTGGTGCCTTTACAGGAAGCTGCCCAGGAGTACAAGGTACAGAGTGGCTGTCCAGTGTGATGGGAAATAACATTGGGTTTTAATTACAGGCTAATTTCACTGACTGTTACCAGCCACAGATGTGAACCAACCAGTGTAAAGCAGTGGTCTCCAGCCTTTTAAAGTATCACTTTTTGAATTTAAGTGCAATCCAGGATCTATCTCAAACCCAAATACCCTTGCCCCACCTCCTTTGTGACCCTTTTCCGAGGCCCCGCCTCTGCTCACTGCATCCCTTCTCCCTCCCCCATCTCTTCTCCCTTTCATCAGGCAGGGGCAGAGGGTTGGAGTGCAGGAGGGGGTTCAGGCTCTGTAAGAGAGTTTGAGTTCAGGGGGCTCAGAGTTAGAGAAGGGACTTGGGGTGCGGAAGAGGTACATGACTAGGACAGGGATACAGGCTCCAGCTGCACACTGCTTACCACAGGTGGCTCCTCTGTGGTGGTGCAGTGGGGCTAAGGAAGGCTCGCCCCTGCACCACTCTCAAAAGCAGCCTACACACTCTGTTTGTGGAGATAGAATGCAGAGTGGGAGAAGGAAACAGCTTCAAGGCAAAGGGAAGGAGATGTGCAGCAGCAGGGAGAGGGGGCAGCTGAAGTGCTGCACTTGATAGCCTCTTAGCCAAACCAGTCAACATCACCTGTCAGAGGCTCCAAGATCTACCTGTAGATCCCGATCTACTGGTTGGTGACCACTTCTGTAAAGCCTTCATGATTCAAGAGGTGCAGTAAAAAGTAAATGTTCTGGCTTTGTGGCAATTTATGTCAAGTCTTCACAGATACCTGATGTGGGAAATGTTTCTCTGAGGCTGTAAATCCTGAAACCCCGCTCTCACTGGTGGCAGGAGGGGTGTTTGCACAAGGGAAGGTGTTAATAATCAGAGAGGCTTAGATTGCAGGAGCTACAGGCCACTCTGTCAGTGAGCTGCCTTGGGACTAGAGAAGAGGAGGTTACAAGCTGCTACTGGTTGGATGAACAGGAATAATAATCTGTCATTTGCCTTATAGATCCGCAATGACATCTGGGCCCTGCACAATAACCAGCACGGGAAAGTCCCTGCTCTGAGCAGGTCACAGTCCAGTTAGACAAACTGTGGAAAGGGAAGGTGGGGCAGCAAGTTGCTCATAGTCACCAAATACGTCAGGGATAGAGTTTGGTCCTGAACCCTGGTCCAGTTGTTAGACTACACTGCTCCCTGTCCCTCAGCATCACTGAACAGTGATGAAGTGTGGCTGTTAGGAGAGAAAGATGCCTTGATAAAGCTCTGGGCTCAGCTGGGAGAAGAGGTTTCCCACTGGGATGCTGAACCTCTGGGCTGCTCCGTGAGGGGTTAAACTCTGATGCAGCAGCTGGCACTAGATGAGGTTGCTGGGCTGGATGCTGTGTTCAAACTGGTTAACTGATGAGCTAATGTTTATCGGTGCCAATTACCGGTTAAACTCCCCACTGCCCCTGAAGTGCCCACTTGCCTCTGGCAGCTTACGTCAGTCTGCAGCTGCTGGGTGTTCCCATTGGCCAGCAGTTCTTGTGGCCACCCTGGCAGACCTCGCAAGAGATCCCTGGCCCCAGGAGAGCCCATTTCCGCTACCAACCCTGCCTGTCAGCAGGTTAAAAAATACTGTCACTGATAAAATTGTAATCGGTTACTTGATTAGTATTGTTAACCACCTGCATCATTCTTTATGAAGGTGCCACCACTGATCTGTCCTCCACCCTCGCAGGTGTCCTGCTGCATCCGCAGTCTCCTCCTGTGTATTTTTCTATAGACAAAGCCATGTCCAGGGCTGAGTCCCTACTGGACAGGGGCAGAGCTCCACAAAACTGGGACTCTCTTAAAGGCAGACAAATAGGCTCCCAACATCTAATGGGGTTTGCCCTCGTGCTTATTTCTATTTCTCCAGGAAAATTTGGAGACTCATTTGAAGACTCTGAGGAAGGGGAGAGAAAAGCTGCTGAGAAGGAAAACAACAGCAGAAGGGAAAAGCCAGGAGTATCTGGTAAGTGCTTGTGGCTATGGACCAGCCATAGGGCTGTGTTAGGAGGCAGACTCCTTTGTGGCCTTGGTGAGGTTGGGCTTGTTTGTGTTTCTCCTGGATCATGAATTGCTGGGTGAGATCCATGTGTAGAAAGGCCTTGAGCATCCTTGTCAGTGCATGAGTTAATGTCCATCCTTTGTGGCTTTCCCAGACATCTTCCCCAGGTGAGCTCAATGTGCCCCTGACGGACTGTCTGCTCACTTGGTGCATTTATATGTTTGCTTCTTTTTCCTCCATGGGTATCTCTGTCAGGCTGGTGCTGAGTCGTGCCTCCTGGTGCTCTGGATATGAATTCCCAGAGTCCATGAATAACACAAGATGCTGCCCATGACAGACATGGGAACATCCCTTTCAGAGGGACACGGGGCAAAGGAGATGCTGGGAGAGACGCATCTGCCTAGTAATCACAAAGAGTCAAATGTCGCACATTTTAGGGTTTTCCAAGAAATTCTCCCTACTGCGCACTCAGCTCCCCGTGAAAGGGCCGTGGGCTCCATCCATGCCCCTGACCAGCCCTTTCCCTGTTTTCACACAGAAATGGACCCAAGCAGAGAGGCAGATGATTGTGGCTGAGTTTCAGCAGCTGCTGCAGTTTCTGGAGGAACAAAAGCAGCGACTCCTAGCCCAGCTTGAGAAATTAGATGAGGTGATTGAGAGGTTCCAGATTGACACTGTCAGGAACCTCTCTGTGCAGATTTCCCGTATCAGTGAGGGGATCGGCGAGCTGGAGGGGACATGTCAGAATCCAGCAAGTGAATTTCTGCAGGTGAGACTGAGGGACAAACATCCCAGCTCCTCACACAGCGAAGGGGGGGGGCTCCTGAATCACAAGTGCTGGATCCCAGTTGTCAGATCTCAGTGTAACACCTTGTGCATTGCTGCCATGTGAGTGACTCTTGTGCTTTGTAGAGTTACAGGCACAGAGCTATTAGAGATGGCAACGCCCCATTCACTCAGGGGATCCATGTTCCTGGGGCCAGGGCAGGGCCTCTCTTCCCAGGTTTTCAATATCCCTTCTCAGAGGTCCCCTGTGTGTGTCCAATGGGGCTGAGATTCTTTTCTGTGTCTTTTTTTCTAGGATGGCAGAAGCGCCCTGAGTAGGTACGTGGCTCTCACTCCCCTCACACTGCAGAGAGCAGGGAAAAGGCTTGGAGCAGATGTTAGCACCACATCTCCCCAGAGCTCTGCAGCCCGATGGGTTGGAACATGGACTGTCACTCCTGGGCTTTGAGCATATTCAGCCCAGGACAGCAGGGATGAAGAGTCTGTCCCACTTGAGGGCTGTTTGGAGACCTGTGTGGAAGGAGCTGGGTTGAGGGGAGCTGGTGTCTCGGTGTAGTCCCTAGTGGACAGATTCCTTCAGCCCATCACATGGGAACCTCCTGTCCCTCGGCATCTGGAAGCCAAGGAGTGAGTTGGCCGTGGAGACTCTATTCTCCTTTGCTCCCCCAGCCAGTCTCCCCAGGCCAGAAGTGAAGAACTGAAATGGGATCTTTGAGGGGAAGGTTGCATGGCCATGGCATGTGTTGTCCCTTTTCTCAGGCTGGGAGAATTGGAGGAATTCTAACTCCAGGCCTGTTAGAGCTGAGACTTACTAGCCAGAACTTATCAGCAGTAAACGACATACAATCATATGGAATTGTTTCTGTCCAGGTGTAAGATGGGGCAATTCCAGCTGCCGGAAGATATTTCCCCTGAACTAGAAGAACAAGTCAGAGGTTTCTCCCAGAAAACGATTGCTCTGTCGGAGACTCTGAGGGAGTTCAAAGGTACCTGGAAGGGATGGATGAGGGGAAAGCGGTTCAAGTATCTGAGACTATTGAATCTGGCCTCTGAAGCCAACCTTCCCCTGCCTCAATTCCCATGTACACAATGACGGACCCATCATGCTGCTCTCCTTAGAGGCACTGAGCAAACAGACCCAACTGCTTGCAGATAGAGCCAGGGGTTTGCAAACTCTGAACCTCCCATTCAGAGATCAAAATGGCTAAAGTTACTGTGATGGCCACGTGTTCCGCCACCACAGCTCAGGTTATGATAAGGGGCAGTAAGTGAATGAGAAACCAGGTGGAAGGGGCTGAGGAGGGAAGAGTAAATCTCATTTACGGCTTGTCTCTTCTGGGATAGTTGTGAGGCTGCAGGGATATTGGCTCCATTGCTGGAAGGTGCCCGAGTGAGAGGAAATGAAAGTTTGACTCTTTCATTCTAAATACCTGAGTGTGTCTCTGATAGAATTGAAACGCAGAGATCAGAGTGGGACATTGTTATAAATAGGAGAGCCTGGAATCTCACCTCTTTTATCCCTTCCCCCACTAGACACTCTGCCCTCTGCACTGGAGAGAGCAAGAGGAAAATGCGTTGGAGTTTTCAGACAAGGTGAGTTTGCTGGTGGAAGTTTTGTGATGTGAGAATTCCTGTGAAAACATCTTCATGTGATTGTCATTGGTGTTACCAACCAAACCCAGCAACCACGGTGCACACAGCCCTAAATCACCCAGTGATCAGTGAGGAGCCCCAGGGGTGCTGCATGGGGACCTGTGGACATTTGGAGAAACACTGGTCTATAGGTTTGTGATGCTAAAGGGGTGAAGTTAAAGCACAAAACGGACGGCAACTTCAGGCTCAGATTTCACTGCGCAGTTTCAATTTGGGGTTGGTTTCAAACAATAAATAGGGTGTAAGGCTGTATCATGCAAACTCCCTCCTAGACCCCTCTATCTGTCCTGCATCCCAAACCATTACCAGAAGCATCCTCCTTCTCCCAGTGCCCATCTCGGATCCTCCATTTCGTGCATTTATGTCATGGAAAAGAGCAGCTCTCGGCCACTTTCTATTCCCCCCCCCCTCCCCCCCATGAAAATTTGGTCCACCTCTTTGAATGGATACAGCTCAGTGAGAGCCAATAATTGAAAGCTGATGCCAGACTATTTCAGACAAGAAAAGAGGCACAAATGTTTGATAGGGAAGCCGATTAGCTGCTGAAACGAACAAAGAACTGGTGGATTCTCCCATCTCTTGATGTCTTCAAATCACTGGGGGACTTTCTAGAAAATACACTTTGGGGAAACAGAGCTTTGTGCCTGGGTAACCGGACTAAGGGTAATGGCTTGTGCCACTGAGGGGGTCAGACTGCATAACAGGATATCTTCTGATCCCATGAATCTTAAGATCTCATCCTGCAAACACTCAGCACAAGTGTTTAATAATAAGCACACGTATTTAATAATAACACCACCATTCAGATGCTTAATGTCACTGATTCTCTGTTGTGGAAAGGGTTTATAACGTCTCTGTGAGATGAGAGCAAAGTTTGTGCTGCAAATCTGTGAATGAAGACTAAGGATTTTAAATACAACAGCCTGCATTTAACCTATGTCCATGTTCAGGCAGATGAATATGTGCCTTGTTATCAGAAACACTGGGTGCTGAGAACTGGATTCCATTGTTGCAGACACAGTAATCTTGTAACTCAAGCCAGGTACGGAGAGAAATGAATATGGATTTGGGATCTAACTCCCATGAGCTGTTAAGAGAATATCTAGAGTGCAGCAGAGTGCTTAGCTGCCCTGGGGAATGAGCTAGGCCATTCCCAAGGTGGGGGAGTGATGCATTTTTACTGCAGGTGAGTGTGTCCTGGGCTCTTGTACCAGATAGAGCCCAGTCTCTGCAAGGTGGGGAAAGGAGCCTCTGTGGGTGGGTGACTCAGATCCCAGCTCTGGAAGCAGTAATGGGAAAGACCTTAATGAACAAAATCAGCACTTGGTTCATTGCTCTCCAAACAGGATTTCCAGTCTCCGAAACTGATGTGATCTCCTGGGTGGAGAGAGAGGAGGAGTTGCGAGTCCCAGATCCTCTGAGCTGTGAGGAAGGGGAGATCATCAGCAACACCCAGACAGGTGAGCAATCAGTTAAACTGACTCAGAAACCAATTTCTGTCCCCTTATAGCAGATGTAACTTGTGTGTTTTCATGAAGTGTGATTGACTGTTCAGCTTGTCTTCAACTCCAGTCAGAGTGTGGTGGGCGAGGAAAGGCTGGGTTCTCTTCTCTGTGGAAGGGTTGTGAAGGAGGACAATGAACTCAGCTCATGATAATTTGACCATTATTTGAGAGCGTATCCCCTTTTCTATTCCTCCTTTAGAGTTTCCTTGCAGTTCATCGTGGAGAATAACTCCTGTCTGGATCATTCCTCTATTCCAACAGGTGATGGGACACTGACTGAGAACCATGAAAAGAGTCTTCAGCAGGAAGGACTGGAGCAAGTGTCTCCATGTGGACTATTATTGAGACGATCTGAAGAATATGTTTTCCAGATACGTGAGCAAGGAGAGAGCTGTGAGAGTCAGCATAGCCCAGAAAAGCAGCAGGGAAACTATCTAGGAGAGGGACAGGCTAACTCCAGTAGCAGGAGCACAGGGGAGAAAAGAAACACAGAAACCATTCAACAGGAAATCCCCCATCAACAGTCACCCTGCATGTGTAGTGACTGTGAAATTCTTCCCGAACATCAAAGTGTCCATACGGGAGAGAAGCCCTTCAAGTGCTCTGACTCTGGGAAAAGCTTCAGTGAGCACTCACACTTTACAAACCATCAGAATATACATACAAGAGATGCGCCCCATAACTGCTCTGACTGTGGGAAAAATTTCAGTACAAACTCACAATTTGTTATCCATAGGATGGCTCACACAGGAGAGAAGCCTTTCAATTGCTCTGCGTGTGGGAAAAGCTTCAGTCAGAAGTCAAACCTTGTTACCCATAGGAGGACCCACACAGGAGAGAAACCCTTCAATTGCTCTGACTGCGGGAAAAACTTCAGTAGTAGCTCATACCTTGTTACCCATAGGAGGAGCCACACAGGGGAGAAACCTTTCAATTGCTCTGACTGCGAGAAAAGCTTCACTCAGATTTCACACCTTGTTAGTCATAGGATGAGCCACACAGGAGAGAAACCCTTCTATTGCTCTGACTGTGGGAAAAGCTTCACTAGAGGCTCACACCTTGTTACCCATAGGAGGATCCACACAGGAGAGAAACCCTTCTATTGCTCTGACTGTGGGAAAAGCTTCACTAGAGGCTCATACCTTGTTACCCATAGGAGGATCCACACAGGAGAGAAACCTTTCAATTGCTCTGACTGCGGAAAAAGCTTCAGTCACCGCACAAGCCTTTTAAACCATAAGAGGACCCACACAGGAAAGAAACTTTTAAGTTGCTCTGACTGCGGGAAAAGCTTCAGTCAGTGCTCGTGCATTACTAGTCATCAGAATACATACACGAGAGTCGCCTTATAAAAGCTCTGATTGCAGAAAAGGCTTCAAACACAGGTCAGACTTTGTTAAAGATTAGACAGTCCACAGAGGGGAGAAAACCATTGTTATTTTTTACTGTGGGGAACGCTTCAGTCAGAGCTGAAATCATCTTAGTCTTTGTAGGACCCACAGAGGGGAGAAACGTATAACCTGAGTTCCCTTTAAACTGCCCGGTCGGGTGGCTCTGGTCCCAGAAGACCCCTTGGGGAGGGCCTCCTGGGGTACTGACCTGTCCATTGCCACTCACCTTTCTGCTCTCTGGGGCTTCTCACCATCCGGTCCTGCTGGGGCAGCTCCTTAGTCTCCCCTGGCCAAGGCCCCGAGCTGAGATTCCCGCCCCCACCCCTGCCTCTGAGCAGCAGTACAGACGCTGAACCTCTTCAGGTCTGAGGAGAGAGCAGTTTAGGGCCCAGCTTCCTGGGATAGCACTCCCCAAATGGGATCAAACCCCAAAGAATGGGGTAAGCCCCATTTAGCAATGAAAGGGGAATGTGCACACCGATTGCTCCCATAGGTAGTAATTGTTTTCACTAGGCTTGATAGTAAGTAAAAGTGGTTTTATTAAGTACAAGCTGTAGCATTTAAGTGGTGATAAGTGGGAACAGGCTGAGCAAAGCAGATTACAAACTCAAAGGTAACAAATGCATCTGATGAAGTGGGTCTTTGTCCACGAAAGCTTATGCTCCAACACTTCAGTTAGTCTATAAGGTGCCACAGGACTCCTCGCCGCTTTTTCAGATTCAGACTAACACAGCTACCCCTCTGATAACTTACCAGAATGTTCATTGTATTTTAACCATATGCTAGCCTTTGCCATAAGCTCTGTGTGCAGTTTAAGCAATGACAGTGGTCAGTATCTCTCAGCAGTGGGGCTGGAGCAAAGGAAGATTGGGGGGAGGCATGACAGCTGCCCTGACACTGTGACATCCCCTCCTATCCCCCAGAGATGCCCCTGTCTGCAGGCTTCTAATCTCCTAACCAAAGCCCTCCAGGCCAGCTACAGCTGAGGTGGGCCAGCTACAGCCTGGCCACTGGGCTGCTATCTCAGTGCAGACATACCGAGAGCCATTTCTTTTGAGTTGGTGTCTCAGGGAGTCTCTCCACTTTCCAGCCCCCCATGTGTGAGTGCTGCTCTCTGGGGGTGCCTGGGAGAGTTGGGCTGGGGGCAGGGCTGACCTGAGCCATTTTTGCACCCTGAGCAGCAGGTGCATGCTGCATGCACGCTTCCTCCCCAGGGTGGCAACCTATGGGGGGCACCTGATGCGGCGTCCCTTACCCCTTCAATCAGGTGCCTCTATAGGTTGGTTCCCATGCATTAATCTGGCCCTGGCTGGAGGTGCAAGTGCCAGGTTGAGCAGGGTGGGGATGGGCACAAGAGTTTGTATTTGTTTCTCCTTTGAAAATAAAGCAGATGGTTAATTTCTCCCACTCCTGAGCTATGTCTACACTTGTGGCTTCTTGCGCAAGAACATCTTGCACAAGGGTACTTGTGCAAGAAGTCTTGCACAAGAAAATGTCCACACTGCCATGTGCATGCTGTGCTTTTGTGCAAGAGCGCCCATGGCAGTATAGGCGCTCTGGTGCGCAAAAAAGCTCTGATGGCCATTTTAGCCATAGGGCTTTCTTGCACAAATCCCTGCCAAGCGTCCACACTGCCCTCTTGCGTAAGAGCTCATGCGCAAGAGAGCTTACACCTGTTAAGGAGCATTGCGGAAGAAGCCCTTTTACCACGCCATACTGTAAATTTCCTTGAGCAAGAGCAGGCGGGCAGTGTGGACACTTTGCAGATTCTTTCCCAAGAATGGCTGTACTTGCACTTGCTCAAGAAGCCGTGAGTGTACACATAGCCCTGGTGTCCTTTGTTCTGCAGGAACTGGCTCCCACCATCCCATGGCTGCTGCCGGAGATCCCCAGCTGTGAACCCCTCTCTTGGAGGCTGGGGCTTGGCCCATTCTATGCAGGAAACCCAGGGCCGGATTAAGGCATGGGCTAGCTGGGCAGCTGCCCGGGGTACCTGATATAAGGGGCGCTGCGTGCCCTTTACAGCTGATAACTGCCATCAGGCACCACACGCCCGTATCGTGAGCTGCAGCAGCTCTCACTAGCTACCCTGCCGCGGTCACCTGAGGCAGGGTCCGCGTTAACCCCCTCAGCGCTGGCCAGCAGCACTCTTCCCCCCACGGCTGCGGGGCCCTGCATGGCCAGGCTCGGCCTGCTCCTGGCGGCACCAGGCTGAGCACCAGCAGCGGTGGCCGGGCAATGCATGTGCCTCCTCCTGCTGCCAGCTTGAACCTATGACTCTGAAATTAAGAGTCACATACTCTAACTACTGAGCAAGCCACTCTGTGCAGGGTCCCTCCTGCAATACCCTGTCACAGGATAGAGGATCAGCACGTTCTCAAATGCTTGATTCAGGGCTCTGTCGTGTCCCCGATGGGGTGCTCTGGTCTGTGTGGGGAGGCCTAGGCACACTGGCCTCTTTTACCACAAGAATGGCCCATTTCAGTCTCTCAAGTAACAGGAGAAGAGTCAGTAGCAACAAGGGAAGGTCCCCTGAGTGAAACCAGGCAGAAACGCCATGTCTCCCGTTCTGCAGCAAACCTTTCAGCTCTGGCAGGCACTGCCTCTTCTCACACTGGCCTGGGCCTGGCATCCCTCTCCTCCCAGCACCACAGAAAGCCCCTTGGCATGAGCCTGGGAAAGCTAGAGGCCTCAGGCCTGTTGCTCCCGAGAGGCTTGTACCTTGGCCTCCTCTGCCCATGGTGGCTGGCTCTCCCGGCTGCCCCCTGTGCGCTGCTGGCCAAAGAAGGCAGCAAGGCAGGAGTGGGGAGAAGCAGCAAGTCCCACTGAGGCCGACAGCTCGGGCTTAAGCCTCCAGCCCCAGCACAAAACCTTCAGCCTGGCCTCTGTTGCTCCCTCCTCAGAGGGGAGGAAGAAGCCCTGTTGCCTCAGGCCGGGGGAGGCGACAGGAGGCCTCTTCTCACAGCCTTACGCTTTGCATCAATGCCGGCTAGGGTTGCCAGGTGTCCAGTTCTGAACCGGACTGTCCAGTATTTGAGCTTTCTGTTCGGGAAACAAGCTGAGAAAATGTAAATGCGGAAATAGAAATGTTGGGTATTTTCTAAATAAGCTGTAATGTAGATTGCGAGGTAGTGTCAAGTGAGTTCAGTATTTCTGTGGAACCATCTGGCAACCCTAATGCCGTCAATCGCAGGGGCCAGGGAGCTCCCAGGCTGGTCGCAGCCTCAGCCACTTCCTGCTTCATGGCCCAGGCCCAGGCAGTCCAGGTGGGTCTCTGTGGGGCCCCGAGACATTTTGTTTGCTGTTGTCCAGGTGCAGGGGCCCAGATTCTGCAACACTCACAGGCCCCACAGGAGGGGGCTGGTTTGATGCTTCACCCCACGGCCCGGCAACAAGCCCCCAAACTCCCCCTGTGCTCTGAGAGCCCCGTTTGCTGTGTGAATTCTGTGGGGCAGGTTATGTCAGGCCTGGGCACAAGCAGGGTTCAGAACCAACCCACAAGTAAGTCCCTGCTCAAGAGGATTGAGCAGTGTCCTTTGCCAGCAATGTTAGTCTAGCCATGTAAGTGTCCCACTCACGTGCCCAAACTTTCTCCATACCCCACTAACAGTTGCTGCTTGCTCAGGGCAGATAAGATCTCAGGGGTGGTTTTCAGTCCCAGGGACTCCAACCCAAACCCTGAGACCCAGGGGTTTATAATCGAGAGGATCAATGTTTGCTTCACTTTTTCCTCCTCCCAGCAACACTAAATCTCAAGGCCAACTCCACAGTCCCAGCAGCTGGGGGAGATGTGCATGTTAGAGCCTCTGCCCACTGAGCTGTAGCTTTCTGTGCCCAGGGAGCCAGACACTGCCAGGGCTGGAGGGAAATGGGGATTGGCTGCACTTTGGGAGTCAAAGGTGTTGTCTGGGACCATAGAATCTAACAGTTTCACTGGACTTCCTGAGAAGGGCACCATGGCTTAACTGGCTAAAGTGTTTGTCTAGTAAACAGGAGATCTTTGATTCAACTCCCAGTGGTACCTTGGTGTAGCCTTTGCTCACATTTTCTTGTGTCTTCCTGGGATACAGAGGAGTCCTCTCCTGGCCATCCATGGAACTGCTGGTTCAGGAAAAGGCTGATTGGGGAGGAACATTGGGAAGAAGGAAACCACAAGCCTGGAGCGGGTACAGAGGCTACTGTGACTGGTACTGGAAAGGCAGGGCTCTTGCTGCAATTGCTGGGTCAGAAAAGCCAGCAACACATGCCTTTGTGATTCCCTCGGGTGGGGGGTGGGGAGTCAGCACCCAGAGATCCTGCAAGTACAAAGCTCCTACACCTATAGTAGCTGCTCCAGTGCTGCAAAAGGCCTGTGCACAGTACTTATAAGGCAGTACTTGTGGGAAACATGCTGAGGTTGTGAGTTCAAACCTCCCTTGGAGTAATGGTTTCTACTCCCTTCTGTTCTGGTCCCTTCCAGTGAATGCTGGGGGAGCTGTGATTCCAGCTCAGTGGAGGGTGTTTGTTGCTCATTTTCTGCTCTCGCCACCATCCCTGGCACGTGCAGTGGGAATTTTCACTTATCCCATCCTCTGGGGTGGAATCCCAGCTCCCCCAGCGTTCACTGCAAGGCATGGGTTCCCAAACTAGGGGGGAGGGGGATGCCCCCCGGAGTAGGCATGAAGAAATTTCAGGGGGGGGAATGAGGTGACCCAGCTGGGTTTTTTTCCTCAAGTTTTGCTGCTATTTTGGATATTTGCTCAGAGCTGTTGTGGCAGTTGCCAAAGTAGTTCAGTTGGGAGAGCATTAGAGTGAAGATCTAATAGTTCCTGGTTCAATCCTGGGCTTTGGTAGAAACCTTTGCCAATATGGCATAGTCTGTTTTGGCATCTCTACATCTCTGGTAAGCAAACATCTACAGTCAGAGTTGAAAGCTGAACCAAGAGGCCCGGAATTACATCATAAAGATGATCATATTTCAGGGATAGAAACTAGAAAGGGGATTTCATGACACCTCAGAGGTTGTTGACACAGGAGAACAGAGCTCTTCGCTTCAGCTGCTCCCAGCCTTGCAACTCTGTTTTTAATTCCATGTCCCCAGAAAGGAACAGTAACAGAGCCTGCCTCGGACTAATTCTTAGGCTTCCCCATATGGAGGACACACTATTTCTGTTTTCTTAGACTGTAAGTTATTAAGTTGATTTAAGCAATTTCAGAATAGTTTCCAAGTATAGACATGCCCTTATAGTCCTGGTCTTCACAACATCCGCTGGCAAGTTCCATAGGTTGACTGCGCTTGTGTGAAGAAATTCTTCCTTTTGTTTGTTTTCAACCTGCTAATATCATGGCACACCCTTAGTTCTTCTATTATAGGAACAAGAAAAATATCTTTCCTTATTTACAGTCTCAACAACTGCCATGATGTATAGACCTCTATCTTATCTCCCCTTTGTCTCCACTTTTCTAAGGTGAAAAGTCCCAGTCTCTCCTCATGTGGCAGCTGATCCAAACCTTTCATCATTTTTCTTGAGCTTTTCTGAAGTTTCCAATGCCAAGGTCTGGTTTTATGGGGGGCAGGGGATAAGGCAACCACATTTCCAGTCAGTGCTCAAGTTGTGGGCACCGCGTGGATTTATAGAGATGTAATATGATAGTCACTGTCTTCTTGTCAGGCCTTTTAAAATAATTTCTAACATCACATTTGTGGCTGCACATGGAGTGGATGTTTTCAAAGATCTCTCCAGCTGTGACTTGTTGTAGCATATTCGCTTTCATTTAGTATGTGTGTTACTAATTGTTTATACTAACTATGGCAGCTGATTCAAACTTTCATCATTTTTCTCGTACTTTTCTGGGCTGTTTCCAATGCCAATGGCAGCTGCCTGCATGAAGCCCTCCCCCCTCCTCCACTCAGGCTCTTATTTCCCCAGGCACCTGACACCTGCAGCCTGTGCAGGAAAGGAGCTGCCTGGGAAATGTGCTGGGGTGTTGGCCAGGGCTCAGCCAGGTGAGTCTCCCAGCCAGAGCCTGCCTCTGGCACCCCAGCCCCTCCCTTCCCTCAACCTATTGCCCCTTCCCATGCTGAAAGAGCAAAGACTTGGCAGAATTCATGAATATAGAGGAGGCTATTTCCCCTGACTGGGAGCCCAACCCCGGCCGCAGCAGTGGAAGTGCTCAATCCTAGCCACTCAACAGACACAAACCTGCAGTGTTGGCTCAGCTACACTAGTCATCCCAGGTCACTTTCTCTCCCTTTCAGGACGTGGGTCCATTCTCGGAGAAGGCGCGTGATGCCAGCATAGATGCTCCCCAGCACTTCTCCCCTGGCTGCACCCTCAGGGCCAGAGATGTGGACCTGCCCCTCTGCATCATGGGGGATGCTGCCTGCCCTTTGCTCCCAGGCTGATGAAGCCCTAGACAGGACACGTTGCCTAAAGCCAGGAACGTTTCCCAGGTGACAGCTCACATTTTCCTAGGTCCTCCTGGGACACAGAATAGGCCTCCCCTGGCCACCCATGGAGCTGCTGGTTCAGGAAAAGGCTGATTGGGGAGGAGTGTTGGGAAGAAGGAAACCACAAGCCTGGAGCGGGTACAGAGGCTGCTGTGACTGGCACTGACAAGGCAGGGCTCTGACTGCAATTGCTGGGACAGGAGAGACAGCATCACATGCCCTTGTGATTCCCTGAGGGGAGTCAGCACCTAGAGAGCCTGAGGGTGCAACCTCTGCAGCTCCTGCGGCCATGGAGAGTGAGGGTGTGTGGGCTGCAGGCGCTTCTCACTTGTGGTTTCCGTCTTCCCAACACTCCTCCCCAATTAGCCTTTTCCTGAACCAGCAGCTCCATGGGTGGCCAGGGGAGGCCTCTTCTGTGTCCCAGAAACACATAGGAAAATGTGATTAAAGGGTGTCAAAAGGCACCACTGGGAGTTGAACCCAGGATCTCCTGTTTACTAGACAGGTGCTTTAGCCAACTGAGCCATGGTGCCCTCCTCCGGAAGTCTGGTGAAACTGTTCTATTCCATGGTCCCAGACAACATCTTTGACTCCCGAAGTACAGCCAATCTCCATTTCCCTCCAGCGCTGGGGGTGTCTGGCTCCCTGGGCACAGAAAGGTACAGCTCAGTAGGCAGAGGCTCTAACATGCTCATCTCCCCCAGCCGCTGGGGCTGTAGAGTGGCCTTTGAGGTTTGGCCCAGATGTGGGGAGGGAGAAGTACAACAAACATTAATCTGCTGGCTTGTAAATCCCTTGGTCCTAGGGTTTGGGTTAGAGCCCCAATAAGGGGACCTGGCCTTCTTCAATTTGCTCCCTTCCTGAGGGCACAGAATTAACAAGAGAAAATGTCTTAATCCCACAGCAATCAGAACTGGCCAAGGAGTTAGCAACAAAATTTTTGTGAACATTTAAGTAAAGGAAGGAAACCCTCGGGTGTTTCTGGACCAAGGTTCATTCAAGTGTTTTTTTTTTTTTTTTTGTGGACCTGCCCCGACCGCACCCCTAGAGACTCTGGAACAAAGAAGACACATGAGAAGAACTCAACTTTCTTCCTTTTGCTGTGACATGGATGGATCTAGCTCAGCTTTCACTCAAGGGGTCCGTCTGCATGTGAAGTACCTGTGTAGGGATAACATAATTGTATTAAAAATAATTCCCTCAAGTGGAAGTGACTCCCCATAATTTGTTCCCCACAACTTAAAGGCTGTGTCTACACTGGCATGAATTTCCGGAACTGCTTAAAACGGAATACTATTCCGTTTTAAAGAAGCGTCTACATTGGCAGGCTGCTTTTCCGGAAAAGCCCTTTTTCCGGCAAAGCGTTTGCGGCCAATGTAGGCGCGCTTTTCCGGAAAAGAGCCCCGAGCGCCATTTCCGCGATCGGGGCTTTTTTCCGGAAAAGACTACTGGGCTGTCTACACTGGCCCTTTTCCGGAACAGTGTTCCAGAATAAGGACTTATGCCCGAGCGGGAGCAGAATAGTTTTTCCGGAATAGCGGCTGATTTTGTACAGTAGAGCATCGTTGCTTTTCCGGAAATTCAAGGGCCAGTGTAGACAGCTCGCAGCTTATTCCGGAAAAGCGGCTGATTTTCCAGAATAAGTGGCCCAGTGTAGACACAGCCAAAGTGTTTAGATTTATTATTATTATTTGTTAAGATTGTTAAATGTTTAGATTTATAATTATTGCCCCTCTAGAATATAATTTGTTAGGAATGTAATATTAGGTCATGTAACTTAAAACTGTTAAAAATATAATACTATGTAGCCAGAAACAGCTCCCCTCTCTGTGTCCCAGGGCACGCTCAAACTTATTGTTACACAATTGACACCCATTCTCTTCAAAGCATTGTGAAGCAATTAACCCTAATTGCGAAGTGAAACATTGTAACAGTAACTCAGCACTCAGAGAGAGACTGTTTTAAGAAATGCCACCCAGAAACTTGTGACTTTTTGTAACTACAACTCTTGTACATGTAAAGTTATTATTATACAAAATACTGTATGGGAAACATTAATTAGGGAATGTATGTAAGAGAGAGAGAGTGCTTGGACGATGAATGAATGGTTCTGAGAGGTGCCAGCCTGTGAATGCAGCAACAAAGGGCTGAAGAAGGCATCAGGTGCCAGTGCAACCAAAAGATGTCAAGTGGAGAAAACCAAGTACTGGAGGCCCACCCTATGAGATCATTGACGAGCACCTGGCAGCCACCCTGGACATCAGCATGATGCAGCGATTCCCATAGACTGGCATAGGAAGAAATTCCTGTAAGAACTGAACTAAAAGACTATGGAGTCAGAGTCCAACATTCTGCTGCCAGCCCACCAGGAGCTTCAGATGCGCATCTGATCAGGACTTTGCTCCCCACTACCATCACTTGTGTACAGAATACCAGTACAAGCAACTTTCAGGCTAGTAACTATAACAACTACACAGAACCTGACTGAATGGATGAATGATTGAATGAATGTTTATATATATATAAGTGTATAAGTGTTAAGTAGTGATAGGAATAAGTAGCTAAACAACATTGTTTGCTTCTATCTTTATTCTTTATTATTATCTCTACAATAAATGTGGCTTTTTGCCTTATCCCCCTCATAAGATCCTGCTTGATTTTATTGGTACAATACCTGTGACAGCACCTGGCTCCTCTGCCCCCTCATCAGCAATGCCGTATACTTGGGGGAGCACGCGCTCCGAGACTTATAGAAGGGACAAACTGGACCAGCCACCCTTAGTTAGGCTCCCTTCGATAGCTCAGCTGGCAGAGCGGAGGACTATAGCGTGTGCTTCGTAAGTGATCCTGAAGTTGCTGGTTCAACTCTGGCTCGAAGGAGTGATTGTTTTCCCTCCGGCCTGGCCTTAGTAGAAGGCAATCAAGGTGATTGCCTTGGGTCCATGTCTTCAGAGCCCTCCACTTCAATTGACAGAAAGATTGTGGGTACGAGCTGCCAATCACATTTCTTGGGCTGCGCAGGTTCTGTCCACACACAAAAGTTCTTTTGGAACAATGGCCGTTATTCCACAACAACACTGCAAGAGTCTACACAGCAATTCCGTTATTTTGAAATAATTCTGACGTAACAGACGGCTTATTCCGACTTCTGCAAACCTCATTCTACGAAGAATAACGCCTATTCCAAATTAGCTATTTTAAAAAAAAGGCCTGTGTAGATGCGCCACTGCTGCTAGTTTGAAATAGCCCTTCCCCGGGGCCATTCTAAGTTATTCTTCCCGGGGCTCTATATCGAGGTGACAGGAGACGGGGCTGGTTTCAGGATTTCTTTTAGTGCAGCAGCAAGGGGAGATGGAGGAAAATCAACCCCGTTTGCAAGCTTTGTGTGACAGGAGGGGTGAGAGCTGGGCAGCCCATCTCTTCAAAAAGGGCATTTGGGTGCACCCAGGGGCAGCAAGAATTCAGGCCCTCTGGCCAGTGCATTGGGGACAACGTGAGAGCCCTTCCATGAGCATTTTCTGCTCCCACTGGGGAAGGCAGCTGGGCTCCCTCTCGGGCACAAAGGCAGCAGTGCCTGGCCCAGAAGGGCTGGTGTCCAGCAGATCTCTGCCTCAGTGTGGCTGGCTTTTGGGGAGAGCAACTAGGAAATGGGGCGGGGGGGACTAGTGCAGCCACTTAGCCCCTGGCTGGCTCTGCCAGTAAAAAGATGATGATGATCACCCTGAACACTGGAGAATGTGGGAATCAATCCCACTGCCTCACACATGTAAAGCAAGTGCCCTACCACTTGAGCTAATTCCCTTACTGTGTTAAGTTTGGCCTTCTTGGAGGCTCTTCTCTTCTCCACAGGGACGTCTGTCTTCTAGGTCAGTTAGTCCTGGGAAAGGAGCAGGCTCCAAAAAGGCCACAAGGGCAACTCTCAGGAAGGAGACTCCCTGCAGCAAAGCCATGGAGGGGGAGGGGGGGGCGGCAGCAGAACGTGGTCTCTTTGATGATCCCTGCCCTGCAGCCTGTCCCACCTGGTCATTGTCATGGACTCTCTGTGAGGTCATCACCTCCCAACCTCCTTTAGCCAATAAGCTGAGGGGCTGAAAAAGCCCCTTGTGATGTCACTGCCACACCCACTCCTGCCCTCCAGGGCTAATGTCCTGCCCCAGGCAGCCCCTTTGCATGGCTGAGTTGCTCCCAGGGGTGAAAGTGACACATTTCTTAGAGGGATTGTTCTATTGGGCACCACCCCTTGGGCAGAGGGAGGCTCAAGGCAGGAAGTTGGGGGAGGGGTTGTGATAGGACAGTACCTGTAAGAAATTAAAATGTGGAGTGTGGGAGGCTCAGGGCAGGGATTTGGGGAGTGTGTGAGAGTGGGGGGGTCTCAGGGCAGGGGTGAGGATGTGGAAGGGTAGAGAAGTCAGGGCACATGCAGCCTTTGTTACTCACCTGGCTCGGCTGAAGCTGACACTTTGTTCCTCGCTTCCCTTCTGCTGCTTCATATCTTAGGGTGCCTCCACCTGCCCCATGCTGAGATCCAGGCCCAAGCAGGAAAGAGGCGGGTGGGCCCTGTTGGCATCAGGGTCTCACCACCCATCTTCTTCCCACCATCCGCAGCCACAGCCCCTTTCAGCCACTGGGTCAGCCCAGGAAGGGAGGCAGGAAATGGGGCTAAGTAGCGAGTCAGGCTGTGAGGGGCAGGCAAAGCTCATCTTGCCTTGCAGGGCCACCAGTAACAGCATCTGTCCTGTGCGCTGCTGTGGAGTAAAGCATCCCTGAGGGAGAACCAGTGCCATCAATGTACTCACTGCAGCTGCTGAAGTAGTTTAGGGAGAAGTGCATTAGTGAGAAGAGTTAAGAGTCCCTGGTTCAGTCCTAGTCCTTGGTGGAAATCTTGGTGGTGCTCCTGTGGCTGAGCCCTTGTGTGGGTCTATCTATACTAGTAGTGCCCGTGGGTGCCATGGCTCCTGCTGGGCCATTTATGTGTGCCTGCCGAGTGACTGAGGCTGGACCGCCCCCAGGTGCATAGAGCAAGTGCTGAGCTGGCCCTGGGCACATGGTGTATGGGTGTGGTGCTGGCCTTGGGTGCATGGCACAGAGGTGGTACCAGCCCTGGGAGTGTGGTGCATGGGTGGCACTGGCCCTGGGCACATGATGTAAGGGTGACTCTTCCCCTGGGTGTGGGTGTGGCCCTGCCCCTGGGCGCTGGACAGCTCCAAGAGGTTGGGAACCACTGGTCTAGACTGTGTTGTTATTTCTAGCTAAGAATGCAAAGTAGAGAAAGTAGAGACACCAGAGTTGCAAATGAAGCAGGGATTTAAATAGCATGTGCTTCATTTGCATACTCTCACCCATGTGCTGTTTTGAAAGTGAAAGGGCGTCTGGGGCTGCTAGTTCAAGCCCCTTGGTTTGAACTAACGTGATTCTTCATTTTTTGCCCTCTGTGCATCCCCCCCCACCAACATACCCCAATCCCCCCCTCACACCTGTCCCCAACACACCCCTTTCCCACTTTCCTCTCCCCCTTCCCCTACTGGTAACACAAACAGGACTTTTCTCTATTGAAAGAACAAACTCTCTGGGGAATGTGGGGAATGTAGAACTGGGGAGGGGCTGGGGAAAGAACCTGGGAGGAGGGTGGAGGCTGGGGGGGAAGGGGAGGTGGGGCTCATGGCTAAGGCTAGGACTGACACCTTCCTCTGATGGTCCCACTGCCTCATGTCAGGGGCCTCAGCAGCGCTGGGGGGTGGCTCCAGGGGGAGAAGCTGGTTCAAGGGAATTTGAGCTGCTGGGCCACTAAAGCAGGCCACCAGCAGCAGCCTCTGTGCAGGGCACACATGCTCCAGGCCTCCCGCTCATATTGAGTCTCCCCACATGGCTTGGGCTCACCACCTGGTGCCCTGAGGTAGCCACTGCAGCAGCAGGAATTTGGGCATCAGGTCCCCTGCTTTTCAGGAAAGGAAGACAGGTGACAAGGCCCTTTTTAGCCACTGGATCTGTGCAGGCTGGAGCCTCCCCCTACCAGATCTCTGCCCTGCTTCCTGCAAAGCTCACATTTTTGCTTGTTTCTGCTTCCCTGTCCATAGCAGGCAGCTAAAGGAAGGGACGTCACCAAACTGAACATCCCAATGGGGTTTGAACCCACCACCTTAGTGTTATCAGTATCACACACTAACCAACTGAGCTAGTCAGGATGTCTCTGCAGCTGCCAATGGCTCTTCTCCGACAGGGCCACTAGTGACTCACTGTGATGTGGGCTGGCTAGTCCAGATGCTTTGAGGTTTGGTCACGGTGGCTAGCGGTCGACATGGCGCACTGAGATCCAGGGTAAAAAGGCAGCCAGAATCTCTAGCTGCCAGCACCTTGCCTCCCAGCTTCTTCCCTGTCAGCAGCAGCCGCAGCCCCTTTCAACCACTGGGTCAGCCCAGGAAGGGAGGCAGGAATGGGGCCTCAGATTTCAGGATTCAGAGTCCTGAGCGCTGCCCTTGACACCATGGGACCTGAACCAACCACCCTTCACTCAACTGGGCCAAACTGGTGCCCCAGTTCATGCCCACGGGGACCTGCTTTACTTGGTTTCCTTCCGACTTCTTCTCCTGGGCTGAAAGGAGCATCCCTGGGATTCCCTGGGACAGGCACAGGACTCTGCCTCCCTACAGTCGGCCCCACCACACAGGCTTTGGCAGAACGGAGGGGAGGGGCTCTGCTCACCCCACTGAATCCCATAGAGGTGCTGAGCTCGTGCCCTGCCCCCCTCAGCTTGGCTTCCCTCCTCTGCCCCATTCCTGCCTCATTTCCTCTTTGTGCCAGTCACACAAGGGAGACAGCAGGAAGAGCCAACCCCCAAGGGGAGGGGAGGCCAAGCCACAAGCCTCCAGCCTGACCCATCTGGCTTCCCCAGTCTGGCACCAATGGGCATTCTCAGCTGATGTCACTCCCCTGTCACATGGGATTTGGGCTCATCTCAGACACAGGCCTGGCAGCAGGAACTGCACTTACCTGGCCACCAAGGGGAACTGCAATAGGGGAAGACCCTGTGTTTCTACCTGGTTTTAAACTAGAAACCTTTGGTATGTCGGGTAACCATGATGACCACTATACCACAGAAACACACACTGGTGGGGGTGGAACTTGGCTGACTGTTCTGTTCCTAGCTCTTGGCTGACTGTTCTGTTCCCTCCTTTGTCACGTGGGGAGTTGGGCTCATCCCAGGCACAGGCTGGTCAGCAGCAGCTTTACGTACCTGGGCACCCAGGGGAGCAGCAATAAGAGGAAAACCTGTGTTTCTGAACCAGGGACCTTTTGCATGTTAAACAAGTGTGATAACCACTACACCACAGAAACATAACTCAATGGGGCAGGAACTTGGCTGACTGTTCTGTTCCTGGCTCTTTCCAACACCCTGCTCTGCAGGGGAGGGGAATGCACCTTGTGAACACTACACCTCTTGTTCTCAGGGAAGCCACTAACCCGAGCTGCCAGCTCCTCATTTCCTCACCAGCCCCTTGAGATTTGTAGCTCAAAGCTGGAGCTGCTGTGGAAGGAGGTGAAGCTACAGAAGCTGACGGGGACAATCAGCGGCAGAGGGTTATTTTTTCTCCTCCCTGGGTTGATGTGGCTAGAACTGAGGAGAAGAAAATCCTCTTCCCTTCTCCTCAGAAGATGGAAATTGTTCTCTCTTTGGTTCTCCTAAAGCTGAACCCCAGGACTACACTTTTTCTTTCTAAAACCCTAGTGAAAGCAGAGACTAAATTGTTTGCAAACTGAGAATGTGACTTGAAGAAGGGCATCGCCCAACATAGGGCTTGAACCTATGACCCTGAGATTAAGAGTCTCATGTTCTACCAACTGAGCTAGCCAGTTTGGGTGCCAAAAAGCCTTCTCACACCCCATTACAGGGCATCAGGAGCCAAGTGTTCGCCACTGCCTGACAAGTCTTTTTTTTGCCCTCCGTGACCAAGAGTCTTGGTGCCAGCCTGGGGAAGAGAGATGAGTGAGGCCAGGAACCTATTGGAGAACCTTGTGGAATATTTGTCCAAGTTAAAGTCCATCAGAAAATGGATTTATAGGTGTTTCTGTGGCGTAGTGGTTCTCACATTTGCCTAACACACAAAGGCTAGGTTTACACTGGAGGGCTCTTGCTCAAGAATGGCTGTTCTTGCACAAGAATCCTCAGAGCATCCATACCGCCCACCTACTCTTGCACAAGGAGATTAACAGTACGGTGTCAGAAGACAGGGCTTCTTGTGCAACAGCTACGCTCTTTTCTGACAAGTGTAAGCCCTTCCAGTTCCTGTGCTTTGACTTCCTTTTCCACAGGCTCTCTAGAGAGAATTTTGTGCCTCCTGATGGGTGTCTGACACACCTGGAGCTCAGTCTCTGGTTCGGAGGCGCCCTGGAACTTACATCTGGCTGGAGCTTGCTGCTTCCCCTGATGTTCTCATGTGTGGTTCCAGCAGCTGCAAGACTCCAACTCTTGCCCCCATGGCGCTAACAGGTGCCCACCTCTAAGCGCTCATCTAAATTGGTTTTTATGGTCCCTTTCAGTGCATTTTTCTCCTCAGCAGCACACAAGAGAGAAGCTGTTGCCAGCGGCCCTGCAAGGCAAGACGAGCTTTTCCTGCCTTCCTCAGACTGACTCGCTACTTGGCCCCATTCCTGCCTCCCTTCCTGGCCTGACCATGTGGTTGAAAGGGGCTGTGGCTGCTGCTGACAGGGAAGAAGCTGGGAGGAAAGGTGCTAGCAGCAAGAGATTCTGGCTGCCTCTTTGCCCTGGGTCTCAGTGCGCCATGCCGGCCACCAGCCACCTCGACCAAACCTCAAAGCATCTGGACTAGCCAGCCCACATCACAGTGAGTCACTAGTGTCCCTGCCAGGGAAGAGCCCTTAGCAGCTGCAGAGACATCCCTGCAGCTGCCTGTGATGCCCCCCTGAAAGGGCTACTTACGAGGTAGGTTTCTGTAGGCTGGTGGCAAGTTTGTTTTACTGGCAGGGGCAGGGGGAGAGGAAAGTGGGAAGGGAGAGCAGGGGAAAGGTGGGTGGGTGGGGGGAAGAGGCACAGAGGGCAATGTAGAGGCCCTTGTGGGGATGCCCAGGGGAGAATCTCACAGGTGTCCTTGTCTGAGACTCTCCTCCAGAGCCTCTTGGAGGTACAAGCCACCAATGGGCTCCTGGTGGCATCACGGGCACTGAGTTCTTCGGTGGCTCCAGCCTGGTAGGGCAGCTGCTGCATAGAAGAAAGTGGCTCAGGGAGGGAATACTTGAATGGCCCAGTGGGGGTTGGTGAGTTTTGGCTCATTCGTACCAACCCGGTCAGTGGACTGTTTCCCTGCGCTTAGGGCTCTGATTTGGGACCCAGTGGAGGAAGAGGGCCTGGGTCCCGCTACCTCCAACCCAGGGGCCAACCCCTTTGCTAGCCCACATTAAAAGTTCCCTGTCATTGGTCTTGAGCTGAGAAGGCTGTGCACTGGTGAACTAGAGACACTTACCTGTGGACTTGAGCCGAGAAGGCTGTGCACTTGCTAAGTAAAGACATTTCTTGCGGGACCTTAGCCTGGAAGGCTGTGTTTCTGTTGATTCAAACCCCTCAATGAGGAGCCTCAGCCTGGAGAAGGCGAGGCTTGTGTTAATCAAGGACTCTACTCATAGACCTTAGCTGAGGTGGTGATGCTTCTGTTAATTAAGGGGCTGGGTTTCAGTAATAAAAGGGCCTCTGCTGGACAATTAGAAACAGGATATTAGGATTTGTTTTTCAGGGATTCCAGGACACAGCTTGGGCTCAGCCCGACTGCGTGACAGGGTACCCACAGGGAGGGAATGTGTGACACACAATCTCTGTATTGGTACAAAAAAGTTAGCTCATGTGGCCGGAGTGAGGCTCAGAGGACTTGGATTGTGGGAAGGGACTTAGGGTTGGGGCAAAGAGTTGGAGGTGTGAGGTCTGGCTCTGAGGATAGAAGTTTGCAGTGTGGAGAGTAGGGTTCCCTCTAAGGCTGAGGCCCACCCACCTCCAAAGCAGAGCCACGCAGTGCCTACTCAACTGCTCCAGGGTGGGCTGTGTGGCAGACAGTGCTTATTCTAGCAGTCCTGGACAGTGGCAGGGCCAGAGCCAGAGCCAGAATGGGGGCCTGCTCCAGCCGTAGCTGTGTTGTGAGTACTACATGCTTTGACAGACTTGGCCAGAGTCCGAGCCGCAGCGGCATCACAGGCAGTGAGGGCTTCAGCAGCCCCAGCCCAGAGCCATGTGGTGGGGAGGCTCACTTCAGCAGCTGCTCCAGCAGCCAAGGCCAAAGCCAAGGACCCAGAGTGGTGAGGGACTGGCTGCTCTAGAGACCGGGGCCATGTGGTAGAGGTCTGGTTCTAATTCCTCTTAATTAAAGATCTCCACCTTGGGATCTCAAAAGGTAAATCTGCAGGTTATCTGAGGGATAAAATAGATGGCAAATGACTAGAGAAATGTTCTGCGCCCTGTTCATATTTAACAGCCTAAATCATGTCAAGGAGAACAATTCTCTCTGACCCTCAATATTCTTGTCATTTGTGAAGGCATCAATCACATCAATAGTGTTGATTGTGCCAATGATTATTTTCGTGCCTGTGGAAGTTATTTCTCTCACACAAACGTGCACTGTGTAGAGGCAACTAAAACTTTAATGCTGTTGATTATCTTCTATTGATGCTAAATCAATATGCAACTGATGACATATTAAAGGGACTTTTCTATGATTGACAGGTGTCTAAACCATGCAGATACTATACAAAATATAATCTATAATTAGATTATGTCCTATATACAGTGAATTAATGTGGTCTGAAGAAAAAGAGCTGGATAGTTTTCTGGTGATATCCCTAAATTCATCTTCTGAATGTCATTAACTTGCAGCTGCAGAATGAGTTTTAGAATCAAGGAGTAGGGATGGTGCATTCATTTTTTATCCTTTACAAATTACTACACTATGGCTACGTGTAGACCGGCATGCTTTTCCGGAAATGCTTCTAATGGAAAAGTTTTCCATTAAAAGCATTTTCGGAACAGAGCGTCTAGATTGGCACGAACGCTTTTCCTCAAAAGCACTTTTTGTGAAAAAGCTTCCGTGGTCAATCTAGATGCGCTTTTCTGCAAAAAAGCCCCGATTGCCATTTTTGCGATCGGGACTTTTTTGCGGAAAACAAATAGCTGTCTACACTGTCCCTTTTGCCCAAACAGGAACAGCATAGTATTTCCGCAAAAAGCACTGATTTCTTACAGTAGGAAGTCAGTGCTTTTGCGGAAATTCAAGTGGCCAGTGTAGACAGCTGGCAAGTCTTTCCAGAAAAGCGGCTGATTTTCCGGAAAAACTGGCCAGTCTAGACACAGCCTATGACTAGATTAGACTGGGAGGAAAGTGCAGGGGTTGGGATGAAGGGGACACTGCAGAAGTTAGGGGCACAATGCAGGGCTGGTGGCAAAGGGTGCACAGGGTGGGGGTGCAGGAGATGGGAAGCTCATGGATGCAGGAACAGTAGAGCAAGGCTGGGTGGGAATGAGACTGCGTGCCAAGCTGGTACATTTTCAGGGTGCATGTGTGCAGGGTCACGCACCTTGTTAATTATCCTTTGGTTTAGTATATTTCTTCCATAATTTAAATTGCATGTGTGCATGTAAAACTCTCAATAACTCGTGGGTGCCACGTAGGCACACATCTGAACAAGCACACAGGATGTCACTCTTTGTGCACAAGAAAAAACTCACTCTACTCATGGATGGAAAATCTTAGGACTACTGGTTGAAAGCTCTAGCTGGGGCTGTGATCTTAAAGATGGAGGGGACTGACATGTAGGCCACTGAAAGGAGACATCAAGGAGAAAAGACTCCCACGAGCTCTCGCTGCCCCAGCACACGTGTTACTGTGAAGGGGGAGGAGGGAGACCCACCTCTCCCTGCCATGGTAACTCTGGCCCTGGGGCCATGGGATGGCCAACTGTCCTCTGGCCACAGCAGGACTGGGGTTGAGACCAGTGGATAGAGGTCTCTCTCCCCACCAAAGCCCTATAAGCTCATATGGCATTTAATAGGCTGAGGCACAGCCACCTGGCCACATAGCTTACAAGGAACTCAGGTTCTAGGTTTCTTCCCACTGTAGGTTCTCCAATGGCTAACAAGAGTTGAGCTCTGACTGAAGCTTTCCCCACAGTCAAAGCAGCTGAATAGTTCTCTCTCATCTGTAGATTGTCTTATGTTTAACACACACGTGAACAAGGGGGAAATCGAGTACATACAGTGTACTTAGATTTCCAAAAAAGCCTTTAACAAGGTCCATCACAAAAGGCTCTTGTGTAAATTAAGTTATCATGGGATAACCAGGAAGATCCTTCCATGGATTGAGAAATGGTTAAAAGACAGGAAACAAAGGGTAGGAATAAATGGTAAATTTTCAGAATGGAGAGGTGTAACCAGTGGTGTTACCCCAGAGTCAGTCCTACAACCAATCCTATTCAGCTTAATAAATGATTTAGAGAAATGGGTGAGCAGTGAGGTAGCCAAGTTTGCGGACGTTACTAAACTGTTCAAGATAGTCAAAACCAAAGCAGGCTATGAAGAACTTCAAAAAAAGATCTCACCAAACTGAGTGACTGGACAATAAAATGGCAAATGAAATTTAATGTGGATAAGTGTAAAATTATGCACATTGGAAAAAATAAACCTAAGTATACATACAATATGATGGGGGCTAATTTAGCTACAACTAATCAGGAAAGAGATCTTGGAGTTATTGTCAGAAGTCAGGGCACAGGATCTGGGATATGGGGGAGGCTTGGGGCTGGGACTGTGTGTGTGTGTGTAATCACCGACTATGCAGTCAGAGCAGGTAAAGGGTAGCTCTCACGTGTGGGTTCTCCTATGTCTAATAAGGTGTGAACGTCTACTGAAGCTTTTCCAACAGTCAGAGCAATTGAAAGGTTTCTCTCTTGTGTGTCTCCTCCTATGTCTAACAAGGTTTGACCTCTTCCTGAAGCTTTTCCCACAGTCAGAGCAATTGAAAGGTTTCTCTCCTGTGTGGGTTCTCCTATGTATAACAAGGTGTGACTTCTCATTGAAGCTTTTCCCGCAGTCAAAGCAATTGAAAGGTTTCTCCCCTGTGTGGCTCCTCCTATGTCTTACAAGGTGTTCGCTTCTACTGAAGCTTTTCCCACACTCAGAGCAATTGAAAGGTTTGTCTCCTGAGTGGGTCTTCCTATGGTTAACAAGGTGTGAGTTCTGACGGAAGCTTTTCCCACAGTCAGAGCAGTTGAAGGGTTTCTCCCCTGTATGGGCTCTCCTATGTGTAACAAGGTGTGAGCTCCTCAGAAAGCTTTTCCCACAGTCAGAGCAATTGAAAGGTTTGTCTCCTGTGTGGGTCCTCCTATGTCTTACAAGGTGATCGCTTTTACTGAAGCTTTTCCCACAGACAGAGCAGTTATGGCGTGTCTCTCTTATATGTAGTATCTGATGGTTCGTAAAGTGCAAGTGCTGACTGAAGCTTTTCCCAGAGTCAGAGCACTTGAAGGGCTTCTCTCCTGTGTGGGCTCTTTGATGTTCAATAGGAGTTTCACAGTCACTAGAAGTGCAGGGTGACTGTTGATAGGGGATTTTCTGTTGAATGGTTTCTGTGTTTCTTTTCTCCCATCGGCTCCTGTGACTGGATTTATCCTGTCCCCCTCCTGGATGATTTCCATGCTGCATTTCTGGGCTATGCTGACTCTCACAAGTCTCTCCCTGCTCACGTATCTGGGAAACATGCCCTTCAGGTCTTCCCAGTAACATCCCACATGGAGACACTTGCTCCGATCCCTCCTGCTGCACAAGATCATAGTTCTCAGTCAGCATCCCATCACCTGTTGGGATAGAGAAATAATCCAGACAGGAGTTATTGTCTATGATGAGCTGAAAGAAAACTCTAAAAGAGGAATAGAAAAGGGGACACACGCTCAAATAATGATTGAATTATCATGAGATGAGTTCACCCTCCTTCTTCACAACTCTTCCACAGAAGAGAAAACCCAGCCTTTCCTCATCCACCATGCTCTGGCTCAAGTTGAAGACAGGCTAAAGAATCAGACAGACTTCATGAAAACACACAAGTAACACCTGCTATAAGTTGGTTTCTGAGGCTATTTAACTGACTGCTCACCTGTGTGGATGCCACTGATGATCTCCCCTTCCTCACAGCTCTGGTGATCTGGGACCTGCAACTCCTCCTCTCGCTCCACCCAGGAGATCACATGAACTTCAGAGACTGGAAATCCTGTTTGGAGAGCAATTAATCAAGTGCTGATCTTGTTCATTAAGGTCTGTGCCATTACTGCTTCCAGAGTCAGGATCTGAGGGTGTGTCTACACTGCACCCCTTTTCTGGAAAAGGGATGCAGATTAGAAACTTTGGAATAGCAAGATCCAAAGTAGGAATCTTGAAAGTAGGAATAAAAGATCCTCCGGAAAAGGGTTTGTTTTCCAGAGAATCACGTCTAGACTGCCGCTTTTCTCCGGCTTATCCCCAAGCCGGAAAAAAGTGGCAGCCATGTTAATGCAAATACCACGGGGGATATTTAAATCCCCCGCGGATTTTGCTATTCCAAAGTATCTAATCTGCATCCCTTTTCCGGAAAAGGGGTGCAGTGTAGACACAGCCTGAGTCACCCATCCAGAGAGGCTCCTTTCCAAGAGCCCAGGACACACACACACCTGCAGTAAAGGCGCATCCCCTCCCCGCACCTTGAGAATGGCCCAGCTCTTTCCCCAGGGGAGCTGAGCACTCTGCTGCACTCTCTAGGGTACAACTCAGTCCCCCTCAAAGCCCATTCCATCCCCCTCATCCCCAGTATCTCAGGGCAGGACAGGAACACACTGCTCACAAGGGGAGCTCTAGGGAGTGCTGGCAGGTCTGACACCAAGACCCCCAGACAGGGCTCAGACTATAGTGGCCACATGCCAGGTCACTAGGACTTGGGAGAAGGACTAGCTCTAGCTCCCCAAGGCTCTGTCCACAAAGCTCCTGGCTGGTGGGCTGGGCTCCCCCTGCTCTTTGGCTCAGATGTTCTACTTGGGCCAGAAGGAGGCAGAGGAAGTTGTCTGAGCAGCTAAGTGAATCCTTGGCAGGCTGCTTCAGGCCCTGCCTATGCTCCCGACTACCTGTGTCTGGGTGGGCCTTGCTAACTGCCTACAACAGTTGCCTTTCCCGCAGCTGCCCAGGGTGGCACTAGGCTTCTCCAGCGACCAGCCAGGGTGGAGCTGGGCCGTGCTGCTTCTCTGGTGCTTGTGGCTGTTACTCAGCTCCCCGTCTGTAGCCTTAGTTCTATTCTGCCAGCAGCAGCTTTTGTGTGGTTTCCCAGTCTGCCTCTTCTAGTGAGCCTGGCCTTTGATTTGGGGTCACTCCAGGGAGGCACAGAATCTACCACATTTGCACCTTGTGAGCGCCTTCCCCTCAGCTTTGCCTCCACCCCTTCTCAGACCTGCATTTAGTGTTCGGAAGAGCCACCTGTGATGTGACCATGGAGATCATTGTGCTACCACTGTCACACAATCACAGAAACCTTGTGCAAAGTGTGCTGTGTGACGAGTCAATGGGAAAATTCTGATCTGATGACTAGGATTATCTTGTTTATGTCCATTATTTTGGAACTAAAACAAGCCAGGCTTTGGCAGAATGGTGGAGCACTGGGTACCAACTAACCAAGAAATCACATTCCTGAGCAGGAGGAGGGCAATCAACACACCGCTCTCTGCAGGAACTGCAAACACACAGTCCTAACAGATAGCTCACTGACTCTTGTGCACAAGAGCGGGATGAGGGGATAATGGATATGGATGTTTTGTTCAAACAAACAGGCAGAAGGCCAAGTGGGGTAGCAACACGTAGAACGCAACATGCATTTTATTTTGGTCAATATGAGAGAGGAAGCCACAGGAGGGGCATGTTGATACTGGCTGAGGGGCAGTGTTCTAGCTGCTGACTGAGCTGGTACCATTATTGGGTAGGGACAAGTCTCACTATAACTGTGCCTGAGGTGCTGGGACA
The DNA here is from genome assembly GCF_052426305.1 of Pelodiscus sinensis. NCBI lineage: Eukaryota > Metazoa > Chordata > Testudines > Trionychidae > Pelodiscus > Pelodiscus sinensis. The sequence goes on from NC_143070.1 coordinate 30,167,873, forward strand.
CTAGCACCCTGCTCTTTTCACAATAAACCTGGCCGAGTGCCTTAGCCTCTGAATGGAGCCTGGGTCTTTCTTAGCGGCAACCCTGTGGTGTGCTCAATGGATAAACTTCACGTTCTGCCAGTGCCGCTGGCATCAAAGCTCCAGAAAGATCCGCCCTGAACAGCCGTATCAACGCTCTGTGGTGCTAGTAGCAACTCCTATGGCACTGCAGTCACTGCAGGAAGCAAAATTATCAATCACAGCAGCACCTGGGAACTCTGGTTTAAATCAGGACCACACTGTGCTATTGCAGTGCTCATATGGAGCTAAGCATCACCCCTCTTTAGTGTAAGTATCCTGCCCAGCCCTGAGAAACAGGGACACTCTATAAAAGCTAGTAAAGAGAGAGCTGACCGCACACAGAGAGTCTAAGGGACTTGATCAAGGTCACACAGGAGGACTTTGACAGGCAGAAAACTGAACACAGGTCTCCTGAGCATGAACCCAGACATTCACACAGGAAGAAAAAGTTCCTACCTGAAGATATAAAAATACAAGACAGGTGACATGATTTATCTCCGCTGCACAGAGAGACAAGTGAGCCCCAGAGAGAATGAAGCTGAACTTTTGAAAGGAGACCGAGCCTGTGCCTGAAATGCATCGAGAGCTCTGCTCACTTTTCTCTACTACAGAGCTACCTCGGACAAAATACTCACAGAGCGTGAACTGCCTCATCCACCCTCCCTCAGCGCCAGCATCCAGCCCCTCTCACTGACAAGTACCAGCATGTCACAGAGATTAGCTACAGGCAGGGAAGGACTCTGGCAACCGCACTCTCCTTCCAGTGCCTGAGCACACTGCCACAAGGGGACCCTGCAGCCACTAACAGCAGACAGACCCAGACCCAAACCTCTGGTACCTGCTGTTCCTGCCTGAGCCCTTCCACTCACACCTCTGGTCAAAGCACAAGATGGGCAAGATAGGGGGGAAGTGGAATGAGACCTGAACCTGCTTTCCCTGGGATGGAGAACGGAGGGGACAGTCTTTCACACAAGAGCCAGGATTATTGGGGCAGATACTCCTGACATTGGAGGCAGAGGCAATGAATAACCCTGAACCAAACCCAACCCAGATGCTCCAGACCCCACCCAGCTGCTGTTACCCAAAGGGACAGGAATCCTTACTCAGCCAGTTCACAGCCTCATAATTCTCCTGCATCACACCCCTGTAGAGGGCTCTCTGGCCTGGGTCCAGCAGAGCCCATTCCTCCTCAGAGAAACACACAGCCACCTCCTTGAAGCTCACAGGCTCCGCCACGGCCATTTCCTGTCCCTGGCTCTGCAGGCCGGGGGCTGAGCTGGAGACAAACATGGGTGTTCTGCAGCCTGGCAGGGGGAGAAGAGGGAGACATTTCAAAAGGGGCTTTAATCCTTTCTACATCCCCATTCTGCCCAGACTCTGCCATTGTGGGCAAAAGTTTTAGTCTAGATATGCCATAAACAGCACACAGGAGTTAGATCCCAAATACATATTTATTTCTGTCTGTACCTGGCGTGAGTTACAACATTACTGCCTCTGCAACAATGGGATTTAGTTCTCAGCACCCTGTGTTTCTGATAACAAGCCACATATTCATCTGCTTGAATATGGACATAGGCTAAATGTAGACTGTTGTATTTGAAACCCTTAGTCTTCATTCATGGATTTGCAGCACAAACTTTGCTCTCTCATCTGACAGAGACGTTATAAACCCTTTCCACAACACAGAGTCAGTGAAGTTAACACCACCATTCAGATGCTTATTATTAAACACGTGTGCTGAGTGTTTCCAGGGTGAGATCTTAAAATTCATGAATTAATGGGATCAGAAGATACCCTCAGTCATGCAGTCTGACCCCCTCAGTGGCACAAGCCATTACACGTAGTCCAGTTACCCAGGCACAAAGCTCTGTTTTCCCACGGTGTATTTTCTAGAAAGTCCCCCAGTAACTTGAAGACATCAAGAGATGGAGAATCCACCAGTTCTTTGTTCAGTTGTGGACAAATAAGGGACTGTGGGTTTCTGACCAGCGAGAGCTCTTGCATATATAGCTGCAGGAGGAGGACAGAGTTTGGGTATGCAGAGTGCGGGACAGGAGTGGGGAGCAGAGATTAGGAGGGGAAGGGAGAGGTTGGGGTGGCAGAGGCAAGCTCTGGACAGGAGACTTATCTGAGTGACTCCTGGCCAGAGGCCAAGCACCTCAGGAAGGCAGGGAGCCTGCCCAACCCTCTCACAGGCTGCAGGGCCATGTGGGTGTGTGAATAATTATGACCCAGAGGGAAGGGGGCACGGTGCTTTGTTTCTGTCCAGAAACTGGCCAATGAGATTGTCCTGGGGGTGGAAGCAGCACCTGAAGCCTTCCCTCCTCCCCTCCAGGCTCACAGTAGCTTTCTGAGTGACTTGAGATGGGGAGTGGCATCTGTGGGCTGGATCCAATGGCTTGGTAGGGTGGATCCGACCCATGGGCTGTATTTTACCCAGGCCTGCACTAGACGTAACAGCCCTTGGGGATCCAGCAGTTTCTTGCCTTGAACGAACTGATATAGTGGAAGCAAGGCAGCTCACAGACTATTTATTGCTGGAAATCAACCCCATATTGAAACTGACTGAGCAGTGTAATCTGCGCTTGAAGGTGCTTTCCATTGTGTGCTTTAACTTCACCCATTTAGCATCATACCTCATAGATCACTGTTTCTCAAAGTGTTTGCAGGTCTCCATGCAGCACCCCTGGGGCTTCTCACAGATCAGTGGGTGAGGTATAGGGCTGTGTGCACCATGGTTGCTGGGTTTGGTTGGTAACTTCAATGACAATCCCATGAAGATGTTTTCACTGGAATTTTCTCATCATTTAAAGAATCTCCACCTGCAAACTCACCTTGTCTGAAAGCTCCCAAGGATTTTCCTCTTGCTCTCTCCAGTGCAGAGGGCAGAGTGTCTGGTGGGGGAAGGGATAAGAGAGGTGAGATTCCAGGCTCTCCTATTTATAACAATGTCCCACTCTGAACTCTGCATTTCAATTGTATCAGAGACCAGACAGAGACACACTCAGGAATTGAGTATGAAAGTCTGAAACTTTCATTCTCACTCGGGCACCTCCCAGCAATGGAACCAACATCCCCGCAACCTGTCCCAGGAGAGAAGCTGTAAGTGAGATTTACTCTTCCCTCCTCACACTCTCCCACTTGGTTTCTCATTCACTTACTGCCTCTTATTATAACGTGGAGCAGTGGTGGTGGAACACGTGGCCATCACAGTAACTTTAGCCATTTTGATCTCTGAAAGGGAGGTTCAGAGTTTGCAAACCCCTGGCTATCTGCAAGCAGTTGGGTCTGTTCGCTCAGTGTCTCTAAGGAGAGCAGTGTGATGGGACCGTCATTCTCCATGTGGGAATTGAGGCAGGGGAAGGTTGGCTTCATAGGCCAGATTCAGTGGTCTCAGATACTTGAACTACTTTCCCCTCCGCCATCCCTTCTAGGTACCTTTGAACTCCCTCAGAGTCTCCGACAGAGCAATCGTTTTCTGGGAGAAACCTCTGACTTGTTCTTCTAGTTCAAGAGAAATCTCTTCCGGAACCTGGAACTGCCCCGTCTCACACCTGGACAGAAACAATTCCATGTGATTGTATTTCATTTACTGCTGATAAGTTCTGGCTAGTGAGTCTCAGCTCTAACAGGCCTGGAGTCAGAATTCCTCCAATTTTCCCAGCAACACAGTCCATGCAACCTTCTCCTGAAAGGTCCCATTGCTGTTCTTCACTTCTGTCCTGGGGAGACTAGCTGGGGGACAAAAGGGGAATTGAGTCTTCATGACCAACTCACTCCTTGGCCTCTAGGCGTTGAGGGACAGGAGGTTCCCAGGTGAAAGGCTGAAGGAATCTGTCTAGTAGGGACTAGACTGAGACACCAGCTCCTTCCACACAGGTCTCCGAACAGCCCTCAGGTGGGACAGACTCTTGGTCCTTGCTGCCCTGGGCTGAATGTGCCCAGTGCACAGCAGTGACAGGCCCATGTTCCACCCCACAGTACACAGGGAGGTGACAGCTCCAGGAAACACTTGAAGTCAGACTGTGCCCTGAATGGGGAATTCCAGAGTCTGCTGTGTGAGGGTGAGACCCGCAGAATTAAATGAGTCAGAGATATTCATCTCTAACATCTGCCTCTTGGCACCCTGTGGAGATGTGGTGCTAACATCAGCTCCAAGCTCTTTCCCTGAGCTGTGCAGCGTGAGGGGAGTGAGAGCCACGTACCTACTCAGAGTGCTCCTGACGTCCTAGAAAAAAGACAGAGAAAAGACTCTCAGCCCCATTGGACACACACAGGGGACCTCAGGGACGGGATTTTGCAAACATGGGAAGAGAGTCTCTGCCCTGACCCCAGGAACATGGATCCCCTGAGCAAATGGGGCTTTACGATCTCTAGTAGCTCTGTGCCTGTAACTTTACAAAGCATGGCAGTTACTCACATGGCAGCAATGCACATGGAGTTACACCAAGATCTAATAGCTGGACCTCAGCACTTGTGATTCAGGAGCCTCCCTTCCCTGAGTGGGGAGCTGGGACGTTTCTCCCTCAGTCTCACCTGCAGGAATTCATTCGCTGGCTTCTGACACTTCCCCTTGCTGAGATGGGAAATCTGCGCAGAGAGTTTCCCGACCGTGTCAGTTTGGAGCCTCTCAATCGCCTCGTCCAGCTTCTCCAGCTGGGCCAGCAGGAGTCGCTCTTGTTCCTCCAGGAACTGCCGCAGCTGCTGAAACTCGGCCACAATCATCTGCCTCTTGGCTTGGGTCCATTTCTGTATGGAAACAGGGAAAGGGTTGGTCAAGGGCATGTATGGAGCCCAGGGCCCTTTCATGGAGAGCTGAGTGCGCAGCAGGGAGAATTTCTTAGAAAACCCTAAAATGTGTCACATTTGACTGTACTTTGTGGTTAGTAGGCAGAGGTGGCTCTCCCAGCATCTCCTTTGGGCCCTGTGTCCCTCTGAAAGGGATGTTCCCATGTCTGTCATGGGCAGCATCTTTTGATATTCATGGGCTCTGGAAATTCAGACCCTGAGCAGCACGAGGCAAGACTCAGCACTAGCCTGACAGAGATACCCAGGAGGAAAAAGGAGAAACATGTTAATACACCAAGTGAGCAGACAGCCCTTTAGGGGGACACTCAGCTCCCTTGAGGAGGATTTCTGGGAAAGCTACAAAGGCTGGACATTAACTCATGCGCTGACATGGATGCTCAGGGCCTGTCTACACATGGATCTCACCCTGCAATCCACAATCCAGGAGAAACACAAACAAGCCCAATGTCACATGAGTCTGCCTCCTAACAGTCCTCCCACTGCCAGTCTCTGCTGTTTCAAACCACAGGCACCTACCAGATACTCCTGGCGTGTCCCTTCTGCTGTTGTTTTCCTTCCCAGCACCTTTTCTCTCTCTTCCCTCAGAGTCTTCAAATGGGCCTCCAATTTTTCCTGAAGAAACAGATAAGCACAGGGGCAAACCCCATCAGATGTCGGGAGCCCATTTGTCTGCCTTTAAGAGAGTCCCAGTTTTGTGGAGCTCTGCCCCTCTTCAGCAGGGACTCTGCCCTGGACATGATTGTGTCCATAGAAAAAGACACAAGAAGATACTGAGGATGCAGCAGGACACCTACAAGGGTGGGGGAAGGATCAGTGGTGGCACCTTTATAAAGAATGAAGCAGGTGGGGATTAGGGAGGTAAAAATGCTTAACAATACTAATTATGTAACTGATCACAATTTTATCAGAGACAGGAGTTTTTTAACCTGCTGACAGGTAGGGCTGGTAGCGGAAATGGGCTCTCCTGGGCCGGGGATCTCTCGCGAGGTCTGCCGGGGGTGGCCACAAGGACAGCTGGCTGATGGGAACTCCCAGCAGCTGCAGACTGATGTTAGCTGCCAGAGGGAACCAGGCACTGCTGGGGCAGTGGGGAGTTTAACCAGTAACTGGCACCGATAAGCATTAGCTCTTCAGTTAACCAGTTTGAACTCTTGCTACAATCCAGTTGAATCCTAGTTGTGTCTGGCATGGACCTGCACTTCCTGAAGTCCTGCTATGGGTGGAGTGAAGGCGCTCGGGGCCCCGCACAGCATGCAGCCCAGCAACCTCATCTAGTGTCAGTGGCTGCATTGAAGTTTAACCCCTCACGGAGCACCCCAGAAGTTCAGTATCCCTATTAGAAACCTTCACTCCCTGCTGGACCTAGGGCTTTATCAAGGCATCTTTCCCTCCTAAAGGGCCACACTTCATCACTATTCAGTGATGCTGAGGGGCAGGGAGCAGTGTAAGTCTAACAGGGTACGGTGCTAAACTCTATCCCTGACATGCTTGGCGACTATGAGCGACTAGGTGCTGCCCCACCTTCCCTTCCCACAGTTTGTCTAAGTGGACTGTGACCTGCTCAGAGAAGGGATTTTCCCTTGCTGGATGTTCTGCAGGTCCCTGCTGCCATTGCGGATCTATAAGGCAAATGACAGATTGTTCTTCTGATCATTAACAGCTTGTAACCTCCTCTTCTCCAATCCCAAGGCAGCTCACTGACAGAGTGGCTTGTACCTCCTGCGATCTAAACCTCTTCGAGGGTATGTCTACACTACAAATTTAATTCGAACTAACAGCTGTTAGTTCGAATTAACTTTCATAGGCGCTAGACAGGCAAACCGCTAGTTCGAACTTAATTCGAACCAGCAGAGCGCTTAATTCGAACTAGGTAAACCTCATTCTACGAGGATTAACGCCTAGTTCGAATTAAGGGCTGTGTAGCCACTTAATTCAAACTAGTGGGAGGCTAGCCCTTCCCAGCTTGCCCTGGTGGCCACTCTGGGCACCACCAGGGAAACTCATCTGCCCCCCTCCCGGCCCCGGAGCCCTTAAAGGGGCACGGTCTGGCTACGGTGCCCATGCCAGGTGCAAGCCTCCCAGCACCCAGCCAGCAGACCCTGCACCTGGCATGGCATGAGCCAGCCACCCGCTGCCACCCAACCCTCCGCCTCTTCCCGGGACCAGGCTGGTGGCTCCCAGGAGTCTGCCCGGGGCTGCAAAAGGTGGGTGCCCGCCTGGTCTAGTGCGGAGATTGTGGACTTCATCCAGGTTTGGGGGGAGGCGTCCAACGTCCACGACCTCCGCACTAGGCACAGGAAAGTGGCCATCTAGGGCAGGACAGCTGCCAGTCTGGCCACCTAGGAGCAGGTTTGCATGAAAATCAAGGTGGTCCAGTGAGACCCCCGACCCTGAGCTTAGAACATAAGAATGGCCGTACTGGGTCAGACCAAAGGTCCATCTAGCTCAGTACCCTGTCTGCCGACAGTGGCCAACACTAGGTACCCTGGAAGGGATGGACCCAAGACAATGACCAAGCCATTTGTCTCATGCCATGCATCTCCAGCCTTCCACAAACAGAGGCCAGGGACACCATTTCTATCCCCTGGCTAATACCACTCCATGGACCTAATCTCCATGACTTTATCTAACTTCTCTTTAAACTCTGTTATAGTTCTAGCCTGCGGCAAGGAGTTCCACAGGTTGACTATTTGCTTTGTGAAGAAGAACTGTCTGTTATTAGTTTGAAGCCTGCTACCTATTCATTTCATTTGGTGTCCTCTAGGCCTTCTATTATAGGAACTAATGAAGAACTTTTCTTTATGCACCCTCTCCACACCACTTATGCTTTTATAGATCTCTATCATATCCCCCCTCAGTCTTCTCTTTTCTAAGCTGAAAAGTCCCAGTCTCTTTAGCCTCTCTTCATATGGGACCTGTTCCAAACCCCTGATCATTTTAGTTGCCCTTTTCTGAACCCTTTCCAAGGCCAAAATCTCTTTTCTGGGGTGAGGAGATCACATCTGTATTCCCCTCCTCCTTGTTCCCCTGGCTTCCCCCTTCCAGCTCCCTCCTCCCCTCTCTCACCCTCTCTCTTCCCCTCTTCCACCTCCTTTTCCCAGTCTCCCCCAGTTTTGTTAAATAAAGAGAGTTTCTATTTTTGACCACACGTGTCCTTTATTTTGTACATCAGGAAGGGGGGCGAGGGATGGGTAAGTGGAAGGATGTGAGCGATGAATGGGGTATGAGCCCCCGATGAGGAGGACTGGGGTGGCTCTGCGGGCTCCTCGGGATGGAAACTCTCCTGTAGCCCCCCGATTGGCAGCCTGCGGCAAGTGCAGACGGGCTGATGGCCGAGTGCTGTGATGTGCCGAGTGTGGGCACTCAGGGCACTCCAAGCCAGGACCTCATCGAGGTAGACAAGCAAGCGGGGAACCCTGAACTGTCTGTCCGGGGTGGGGTTCGGGTCCCTTGAAGCACAGCCCTCGGCTAGCCTGAGGAAGCAGCTCTTAAGTCCTAACCTGATGCCCCGCCGGCACTGCTTCCGGCCAGCCTTAACTTTGGTTCAGGGTCCACTCAATGTGGACATACTAGTTCGAATTAGCTTAGTTCAAATTAACTAATTCGAATTAAGTTAGTTCGAATTAGTGCTGTAGTGTAGACATACCCTGATTGTTAACACCGTCCCTTGTGCAAACACCCCCCCCCCCCCGTCACCAGTGAGGGCTGGGTTTCAGGATTTAGAGCCTCAGAGAAACATTTCCCACATCAGGTATCTTACGTAAGTTGCCACAAAGCCAGAACATTTACTTTTTACAGCATCTCTTGTAGGCTTTACAGAGCTGTGTCACAACTGTGCCTGGTAACTGTCAGTGACATAACACTGTAATTAAAACACACTGGACAGTAACTCGGTACCTTGTAGTCCTGGGCAGCTTCCTGTTTGGATACCACCATGTGAGCCTGGGATCTGTCACACACCACACAGATGGGAGTTTGATCCTCTTCACAGAACAGCTTCAGAGCCTCCTGGTGCTCCCCGCACACCCCGTCCCATCTTGCTCTCTGTGCTGCCTGGAAACTCAGCGGCTTGGCTAGTTCCACCACGTTTGCCAGCTGCCGGTTGGGCCGGAGGGGTCCCTGCTGCTCAGTGTCTCTGCACTGAGGGCTGAGGGGGGCCTGGCAGGAATTGTGCCCACACTCCAGAGTGACAGGGGCTGTGAAATCCTCCAGGCAGACGGGACGCGGCGCTTCCTCCCGGACACTTTCCACGGGGCTCTCTGCTGCCATGGCTGCCTCTGGGCTGGGGGACCGGGGCCGTGTCACTGTCCTGAGCTCAGCAATGGGGGGTCAGGCCCGGGGGGGGGGGGGGGGGGGTCTGAGGCACCAGCACTGAGGATACAAAAAAAAATCAAAAATAAAAACCAAAAAAGTCCCCCAAAGCTTCGCTCACCCCCCCCCCCCCCCGGCCCCTCAGCCCCCTGCCCCAGCCAGACCCCCCCACCGGTCTCTGAGCCCCTCCCCACCCTGTGTTTAAATCCCCCCCCCGCACACTCTGCAGCCCCCTCACAGCCCCGCAGACACCCCGAGCATCAGGAAGCCCGAGGTGGGGGGGGGGCACGCGCGGGGCTGAGTGTTTGTGACGCGCCAATTCCCTCCCGCTGGGCTGCGGCCTCCCCCGCAGCGAGTAACGGCGCCAACGGCTCCCACCACAGGGCGCGCGGCGCGTGACGCTGCTGCAACCGCTGCGAGGTGGGCGGGGCCTGAGCACGGTCGGGAACGCGCTGAAAACCCGGCCACGGGGCTCCGAATGGGGCGGGCCCGGTCAGACCGCGCATGCGCAGCGGGTCAGTGATTCCGGTCAGAATCCAGCGCCCGGGCTTAGCTCAGACCGAGAGATGCCTGGCCACGCCCCCAGGCCCCGGGCAGATGCTGCTTCCGCTGCTGGGCGCCGGGCCGGGGCGATGCGCTGCCCTTTCCCACGGGTCCGATCTCCCCCCGAGCCCCATGCGCCCCCTCGCAGCCTGACACCCGGCAGCGCCCCCCTCCCCCGCCGCGGTGCAACCCCTGCCCCTCCCCCCGCCCCTCCCCTGTCTCTGCATCCCGGCGCCCCCAGCGCTCCCCGTGCAGCCACTGGCCGCAGCTGGTGCCCAACGGACCCCGCCCCCCACTGTGACGTTGCTTGCTCCGCTCCTTGCTCTCGCTCCGATTGACAGGGGTTCCCCGGGCTGTCACGCCCCAGTGACGCACAATTGCCCGCCCCCGTGGCCGCATCATCAGTGACATGAATTGCCCCGCCCCTTGCTCTGACGGGGATTCCCCTGACCCCGCTGTCAGGCCGGGAGTGACGGGGCCGCCCAGAGACGCTGAGGGCGGGGCAGGGACTCGGAAGGGGGCGGGGCTCCACGAACCAATGAGAGCGCGGAACCCAGTGACGCGCCTGCTGCCGCCTGCCCCCCTCAGGCGCGAGACACGGACCCGCCTCTCCGGCCACTGGGGCGGGAGCGCGCGGACTCGGCCGGGCTCGGGCCCCGGAACGTGTCACCTGCGGGGGGGCCGGGTCCTCGCCCTGGGCAGGCAGCTCCTGCCCCCCACCCCGCCCCCCCCGCCCCTGGGCTCTGTTTGCAGGACGCTGGGAACGGGCCGCAGGGGGCGGGTCACTGGGGATCCCTGTTCTGTTCCCTCCCCCTGGGGCACCCGCACTGGGCACTGGGCAGACAGGACACGGGGCTGGGGGGGCCTTTGTCTGACCCGGCCTGGCCGCTCCTGTGCGGGACCCGTAAAGTCATTAACATCGGCAGCGCTATGGACACTGAGGCTCCTTTAGAACGAGCCAAGCAGCCTGAGCGCACGTCAGGATCGGGCCCCGGAAACATGGATTCCAGCTGGGATAAGTGTTTGGCCTGAGAATTGGGTGTCACTGGGCTTGGAGGGAGCAGATGCCAGCGAACCTCGATTTCACTGTCCACTCACAAACCGAGGGGAAAATCTTTCCCTTCATAGTAACTGAAAGTTCCACACAGGCCCAGGAAGAGCCGGGCTGCTTGAGAACTTCTTATGGTTGAAGGACTTTGACTTAGTCTGTTTTGAGAGTCACATTGACAATTTGTGGTTTAATAATAAAGATTTTCCTGTTTGAATCTCAGTGCCTGTCACTAAATAGTTACTGTCTGAGCCAAGTACTGCCTGCCCCTTCCCCTGTCATTTTCCACTGCTGTGAAAATCAAACATGGTAAAACTGAGAGCATGTAACCAGATCCATGTAAATACTCAACTATTACTTTATCTGTCAACATCAAACACAATGAATTCTGCACAAGCTTCACTCTCACTCCTTATGGGCACAGTTCTGGGAGCTGAGCAGCAGAGGCTGGTGGATTCTGGGCAACATGTGACACCCCAAAGACCCTCCACACCAGCCCAGGGGCAGGTGCCAGAGCCAGAGTATGGGACATTTCTCATCATCCAGGGTTGGGGTGTCTCCTGCTGGCTCTTCCCTTTCCAGGAAACTGCCTGAGTCAGCTCCAGGGAGAGGAACAGCTCATTGTTGCTGGAGGCAGGTAGAGCCTGAGCTCAGGAAATTGAAACTGATCCTCTTCCCCAGCCCAGAGGGAGCCATGGCCGCAGCAAGTGCAGTGGAAAGTCTCCGAAAGGAAGTAACTTGTACTGTCTGCTTGGAGTATTTCATGGACCCGGTGATCACAGCCTGCGGGCATAATTTCTGCTGCACCTGCCTCAGACGGTGCTGGGAAAGACCCGACCCAGCCATCCCCTGCCCGCTGTGCAGGGACCCTGTGCAGCAGGGATCCCTCCAGCCCAACAGGCAGCTGGCGAACGTGGTGGAGCTAGTCAGGCAGCTCCGTTTTCAGGTAATGAAGGGAGCGGGCACAGGTGGGATATGTGGGGAGCACTAGGAAGCGCTGAAGCTGTTCTGTGAGGAGGATCAAGCCGAGAGTCCTGTGTGCACCAAGCGCACATGGTGCTGCCCATCTGCGGGGAATTACTCTAAGTTTTAGTCACTGGCTAATTTCCCTGACTGTTCTCTGGTCCAGTGCAACTCACCAACCAGCTGAAGCCTGCCTGTCTTGGGAGAAGCTGGGGGGCAACAGAGGCCAAATTCCAAGTCTTTAAAGACACCAGATGTGAGAAACTTCTCTGAGATGCTCAGTGAAATCCTTCTGTACTCAGCCCCCCTTGGGGGAAATGAGGACCCGTTACCGAATGGGAGGCGTATGAATCAGTGGCAGGCTGACCTATGGGAACATGCTGCCGTCAGCCTGGAGAAGGGAGGTTAGAAGCTGTTGGTGTTACAGATTTGATGACTAGAATTTAATGTTATTACTTGTATTTGCTTCACAGTAACCCTCACGAAACCCACATGAGATCCAGGCTCTGCACAAAACCCAGCCAGGGACAATCCCTGCCCTGAGCAGTTTACAATCTAGAGCCGTGGTCCCCAACACGGTGCCCGCGGACGCCATGGCGCCCGCGGGGGCATTTGCATGCGCCCGCCAGGTGCTCCGGGCTGGTGTGGCCCCGGGCACATGGCGCAGCGCTTGCGGGGAGCGTCGGCCCCGGGCGCGCGGCGCTTGCGGGGGGGGGGGGCTGGCCCCGGCCCCAGGTGCGCGACGCTTGCGGGGGGAAGCGCTGGCCCCGGGCGCACGGCGCTTGCGGGGGGAGGGGGAGCGCCGGCCCCGGGCGCGCAGCGCTTGCAGGAGGGGAGGGGAAGGAGCGCCGGCCCCGGGCGCGCGGCTATGGGGGGGCCCCGGCCCCGGGCGTGTGGCTATGGGGGAGCCCCGGCCCCGGGCAAGTGGCTATGGGGGGACCCCAGCCCCGGGCATGCGGCTATGGGGGGGGCCGCCCCTGGGCATGCGGCTATGGGGGGGCTGCCCCCGGGCATGCGGCTATGGTGGGGGCGCCCCCGGCGCGCAAGTGTCCCCGCCCCCTGGCGCCCGGCGGGCGAACGGCCACGCCCCCTGGCGCCCGACAACCTCAAAAGGTTGGGGACCACTGGTCTAGAGAAACAAAAGTTGGGAAGAAAACTGAGGCACAAAGGGCAGAGAAAGGAGGGTGAATCAGCTAGGTGGTTAGTGGCTGCAGGCAGTTTAGAACCCCAGTTTCTCTAAATGCAGTTCACAACCTTGGCCTCAGGGCTGAAACGTGTTGGTTAGGAGAGAAAGATGCCCAGCAGAGAGCGGCAGTTTCCCACTGGGATGCTGAACTCCTGGGCTGCTCCAGGAGGGGTTAAACTCAGATGCTGTGACCGGCACTAGAGGAGATCGCTGGGCTGAACACTGTGTGGGACCCAAGAACCTCGAGTCCACCCACCACAGGACTCCAGGCAGCGCAGGGCCATGCCAGGCACCACTGGGATCAGACTGGGTTGGACCAAAACTACCCCCAGGTTGGAGCAGCCTGGTGTGAGTCTGACCTGTGACAGGCAGCCTTTGGGAATCTCCCAGAATGCACTGCTGCCAGCAGCTGTACCAGGCACTGGGGCAGTGGGTACCTGCCCCAAGGGCATTACCACTGCAGGGCAGCGCTGGGGCAAACCCCAGCCACCCTGAACAGAAATCAACCTCTTTAATTAAGGGAGTCACAGACCCATCCGCAGAGCACAGGACATGCCCACGCCTGCCTGCCGGGCCCCCACCACCTGCATTGGTCGGCCTCTGTGGGCCTGTCCCTGCCTCTGTCAGACCATCCCCACCTACGTCATTCTGTGTGGAGGTGCCGCCCTCTCCTGCCCCCATCCTCAGCCTCAGTCTCCTGAGCTATGGCTACGCTGTAGCCTTCTTCCGGAAAAGCTTATGCAAATGAAGCGCAGTGTGGAATATCGTCATGCTTCATTTGAATAATTAATTAGCATCCCCTTTTATGCAAGAGGCTTTTGCGCAAAAAGGAGCTGTGTAGACAGCAGATAGAGGCAGCAAAGTGGAAACGGAAAAGTGGAAAAGTGGATACTTGAAAGCGGCAGCGATGCACAGCTAGGCCTGGGATCAGCTGTGTGACACTGCTGCTTTGAAACGCCAAGGCAGCGTTCAAAGGGGCAGCACTGCTGAGCTGACCCCTGGCTTGGTGTTTCAAAGTGGCAGCGCTGCACAGCTGATTCCAGGCTCAGCTGAGCATTGCTGCGCGTGTGGAGCCCGGGGTCAGCTAGGGACTCCACAGCTGGTCTCAAGTTCCACGTGGCATTTCAAAGCAGCAGCGCAGCATGGAGCCCGGGGTCAGCAGGGGACTCTGACTCCCACTGGGGACTCTTGTGCATTTCAAAGCAGGCACCCACCTGCAGCCTGGAGTCAGCAGGACTTCCCACCTGCCTTGGGCTGCACGCAGAGTTCTGCATTCCTCCTTTGAAACGTACTAGAACCCCAGCGGGAGCTCCTTTACATTTAAAAGGAGGAATGCAGAAGTGCCTATTGACTAATCGAGTGGTCAAGGGAAATTCCATCGACTACTCGACTAGAGAATTAACCACTAGTTAGCATCCTGAGTTTCTCCATGATCTTGGGTGTGGACAGGCCCTGAGCTTCCATATCAGGGGATGAGTTAATGTCCAGCCCTGTTGGCTTTCCCAGAAATCCTCCCCCAATGACCTGCATGTCCCCGGCAAGGGCTGTCTGCTGGGTCTGTCATTTCCTGCACTAACGGGTTTGCTTCTGTGTACTCCCTGGCTGTGTCTAGACTGGCCAGTTTTTCCGGAAAATCAGCCGCTTTTCCAGAAAAACTTGCCAGCTGTCTACACTGGCCGCTTGAATTTCTGCAAAAGCACTGACTTCCTACTGTAAGAAATCAGTGCTTTTTGTGGAAATACTATGCTGCTCCCGTTCGGGCAAAAGTCCCTTTTGCGCAAAAGGGCCAGCTGAGATTTCTTTTTGCGTAAAAGCGCGTCTAGATTGGCCACAGATGCTTTTCCGCAAAAACTTCTTTTGCGGAAAAGCGTCCGTACCAATCTAGACGCTCTTTTCAGAAAATGCTTTTAACAGAAAACTTTTCCGTTAAAAGCATTTCTGGAAAATCATGCCAGTCTAGATGTAGCCCCTGGGTACCTGCACCAGTGTGGGGCTGAGCAGTGTTCCCAGTACACTGAGTGCTTGGGCAGCAGCTCAGGAGTGATCCAGATGCTGCCCAGCTGTCCACAGCTAGGTGTTGTTTCAGCTGGTGGTGCACATTTACACATGCCTCAGTGCACATAGAAAAATTTATTCAACACATTGAAGAGAACCTGGCTGCTGAGTCCTGCCTCCTGCTGTTCCCAGAGCCCATGAATAACAGAACATGCTGCCCATGACAGACATGGAAACATCCCTTTCAGATGGACACAGGGCCCAAAGGGGAAACAGATGCCTCAGCCTAGTACCCATAGGGTGGAGTCAAGTGCCAGAAATCTGTGGGTTTGCCAAGTTCTCCCTGCTGCGCACTCAGCTCCCCATGAAAGGGCCCCGGGCTCCATCCATGTCCCCGACCAGCCCTTTCCCTGTTTTCATTCAGCAACAGACAGAAACCGAGAGGCAGAAGATTGTGGCCGAGTTTCAGCAGCTGCGGCAGTTCCTGGGGGAACAAGAGCGACTCCTGCTGGCCCAGCTGGAGAAGCTGGACGAGGAGACTGGGAGACTCCAGACTGACACTGAACTGGAAGAACAAGTCAGGGGTTTCTCCCGGAAAACCACTGCGCTGTCGGAGACTCTGAGGGAGTTCACAGGTACCTAGAAGGGATGGGGGAGGGGACAGTGAGCTGGGAAATCAACAGCAGCAGCCTCGATCTTCCCTGCAGTGTAAACACACCTGGAGTGTGTCTCTGCTGTAATGGAAACCCAGGGCTGTGTGTTAGGATTGGGGGTGTTGTGGGCAATATGGACTCCTGAAATCTCACCTCTCTTCTCCCTTCCCCCACCAGACACGCTGCCCTCTGTCCTGGAAGGAGCAGGAGGAAAGTCCCCGGGAGCTTTCAGACAGGGTGAGGTTTCAAGTGGAGACTGAAAACACCTTCCTGAGTGTGTAGCTCAAGTCACCAACCAAACCCCCAGTGACCACGACAGGCAGAGCCCCAAACCTGCCCACTGAGCGGTGAGGTGCCCCAGGGGCACTGGATCAGAAGGACGAGGGGCCGTGTCCTGCCCCTTTAAGAAATGGGATGGTCGGACCCTACACTTCTCACTATGGGCACAGTTTGCAGGCAGGGGCTGCGCTTTGTGTCTGGGCAGCTGATCAGCGCAGCCCCTCCCTGGGCACCAGCCTCTGCCCTGTGCTGGCCTCTCCCAGTGACCCCACCCCAGATCCCCTTCCCCAGAGGCCCTGCCCCCGGCCAGGCCAGAAGCCAGAGCTGGGCTCCCCACATTGAGCCCAGATGCCCTGAAGAGCCCTGGACTCTCCACTGCCCTGGGGGTGACTAATGCCCAGGCCCTGCTCTGTGGGGTGAGGTGGCTCTTCCCCCGCGCTGCCCCCTCCCCCTGAGCCCTGGGCAGGGGGTGGAGGCTGCAGCGGGGAGGGAGTTTCCCTCCGGGGGTTAAAGCTGGAACCTGCCTCCTCTGTCCCTCCTCCCCCCTCCACTGAACCCTCCTGCTCTGGGCCTGGGCCTGGAGCAGCCCGACCAGGGGGCAGGAGGCTGCAGCCTCTGCACACAAATGAGAAGCTGATGAAGCGGGTCCCATTGCCCAGGCTGAGGCGCTGCAGTGACAGCTCGGCTCAGTCTCAGGGCCCAGGGCAGAGGCAGCTCCCTGGGGCCCAGGCCTGTCCCAGCCACAACAGGGCTGCTGGGGAGGGTGAGAAATGGCCCCAGCCACCCCCAGGGCTGAGCTCTGCCCCTCACGCCCTGATTCTCTCTCCCCAGCGACAGTGACTCTGGATCCAGACACGGCGAATCCCCACCTCGTCCTGTCTGGTGATCGGAAACATGTGAGATGGACAGACACATGGCAGCCACTGCCCAATAACCCAGAGAGATTTGACTCTGAGCCCTGTGTGCTGGGCCGTGAGGGGTTCACCTCGGGGAGACATTGCTGGGAGGTGGAGGTGGGGGATGGGCGAGACTGGGCTGTGGGGGTGGCCAGAGAGTCTGTGAGCAGGAAGGGAGGAATCAGCCGTAGCCCTGAGGGGGGGATCTGGGCTGTGCAGCGGTGGGGAAGTCAGTTCCGGGCTCTCACCTCCTCTGTGACCTCCCTGCCTCTGAGCCCCTCCCGCCAGATCCGGGTTTGTCTGGACTGTGACCGGGGGCAGGTGACATTTATCGATGCTGGTGCCGAGGCCCCGATCTTCACTTTCCCGCCGGGCTCCCTCCCTGAGGAGAGAATCCGACCCTGGCTCTGGGTTGGGTGGAAATCCCAGCTCAGATTGTGTCCCTGAAATCAGCCTCTCTGGCTTCACACACCCCAGTCTCTGTGACCTCACAGGACTCCCCTGACCCAGCCCCTGGCCCCTCATCTCTGATGCCTGAAAGCTTCTCCCCCTCCCTCCCTGCAGTCCCAGAGATAGGAGGGGTAAGAAGGCTCCTTTGGGCTGCCACAGGGGCAGAGGTGGAGATTGGGCAGAGGCAGAATTAACAGCTGGGCTGGGGACAGGCAGAGGTGGGGGTGGCAGGACACAGAATTAACCCATCAGGGTTTGGGGATGGGGGGAAGCTGGAAGCTGCGCAGCAGCAGGGAGCGACTGGTACCAGTCTGTGTCCTGAGATCTCACTGGGGTCTCCAGCCAGAGCTCCTGCCACAGGAGCCAAAGTCGCCTTCCCCTGTGGTGCAGCTAGCAACACTTGTCACCAGTGTTCCCCTAAGTTTTTCCATCCCTGAGTGGAGGGAGTTTGGCCTTGTGCGCCCATACTGAGGTCATGGGCGCCTGTTGGGACGTGTGCCATGAACATTCATATTTAAACATGAGTCTTGTTACTTCTGCACAAATAACTTTTTAATAAATGTTATTCATTTCTGTTTGGTTCATGTGGGTATTTCCCTTAAAATGGGAGTTTTCACTGAAGTTCCTTTGAAGAATACTGCTGATAGATTTCCAAAACCGTGACATGTTCCAAAACAAAACAAATCGCTTTTGTACAAGCCCCACATGTACCACAAAATGCAAGTCTCAGTTTCTTCTCCCCTGTTGAGGGCTCACTTTAATATTTGCTGCTTTCTAAAGGTTACGTTTATACTGCAGAGCTATTTCGGGATACCGGAAGCATCCCAAAATAGCTATTCTGCGTCTATTCAAGCAGCCCATTATTTTGAAATAGATTTCAAAATAAGGGCAGGTTATTCCAACGTCCCGGTAACCCTCGTTCCACCAGTCTTAAGGGCATTTCGGAATAGCGAGTTATTTTGAAATTTGGTTCTGTGAATATAACACCAAATTATAAAATAAGCTATTTTGAAATAGCCTCAAAATAAGCTACGCAATTTGCTTAATGTGTATTGCGTAGCTTATTTCAAGCTAAGGGTGCTCTATAGACACAGCCTTAATGTTTACAGATCTATCATGTGGTCTGGAAATTTGTCTTTAAAATAGTGCTTGTAATTTTACATAATACAGATCTATGACACAAACGTAACAGCACCCCCTCACGGTGATCCACAAACTCCTCCGATACAACGTAAGAACAGGGGCAAGATGCTGTTAATGTTGTACTATACAAGAGTCACTTCCCAAAGAGTAAAGTGTATCATGTCCCCCCTGGATTCCTGTGGCAGGAAGGCAAGGCCACACTCCACCACAGGGAAATCCTGACGGGCCCACTGTGCTGGGCAGCAACTTAGCTTGCACCTGGTGTGGCTTGGTCATCTTGCTGGAGCTTGGCTTGTTTTGCAAGGTATTTACAGGCCCTAGGTCACCTCTTCAAAATGCTTGTTGAGGTCGAGCTGGAGGGAAACTGTTTTTTGTTTGTTTCAACAGAGTAGAAAACGACTGAGTTAGGAACAGGCTGTTTTTCTAGGTGGCTGAGACTCAGCTGAGCCACATCCTCCATCCCCGAGAGTGTTTTTTTTATTCTCCTTGGCTCAGACATGTCTCCTACTGAGGCCACACCTGGGTGTGGGCCGCCCGTTTTCTACCAGTGTCTCTCACGAGAACACTCCATTGGCTATGGCTGTGTGATATCTATAATAAGCAATGACGTTGAGGAACCTTTGGTCAAAACCAAACCGATAACGTGTGCTTTGGACAAAACCAAGCCAGTGAAACACACACAGAGGAGAGCCCTTGTCCAGCCATCACTTGAAAGCGTGTTAGGCACAATAAGGTGCTTTCCATGCACCACAGACTCAGCCCTGGTCCCAGGAGCAGCCACCACATGGCCCTTGCCCCCACACTCCCAAGTCCTCCTCCCTGCAATTTAGTTTCCAAGGGAGGAGGGTGCTGCACAGTGGTTCTGCTGAGGAGGGGGGCGGGATTCAAATTCTTTGTGCGCCCCCTGGAGGGAACTGAGGTTGTGACCTGTCCCTGGGCTCAAGGGGAAACATTGTCATTGCCAGGCAAGGACAAAATCTGGCTCTCGTGGTGGAGGGAGGGTTTTGAAAAGTCTGGTCCATGTTTCTGGAAACTCCTGGGACCATCCCGGCTTTTACCCTTCACTAGAAGCTCAGGAGAACCTGATGAAGCCGGGTCCATTCTCCACTGCTGCAGGGGTCAGAACAGGGAGTGAGGGATCCCCCCTCTGCTCAGAGAGGTCTGGGTCAAAGAGGTGACCAGTGGACGGGCCTGAGCCCAACCAAACCCACTGACACAAACTCCAATTAACCTCCAGATTCATCCACCAGGGTCACAAGACCAACCCAAACAACCCCCTGAGAGGAGCCATTGACCTCTGCTTTCATTTACCCCACAGCAAGCCTCTGTACTGCTTCTCCTGCCCCTCTAGGGGGTTCTCCAGCAGGACATGGGGAGCCGGCAGAAATTCTCTGCTAGCAGCCTAGGGAGGGGCTGGGACACCTCCTCCCCTGAGCCCCCAGGAATTTGATTCCATGGAAGCCCAGGGAGCCCCAGGAGTGTCAGAGAAGGGAGCAACTCCTTGTCCTAGGAGGGGTTTTGGGTTTCTCCTCCACATCAACTCACCGTGCTAAACCCCCGCAGGGAGCAGTACGGGAACCAGGAACTTAGAGCTTGTGTGCACAGTGCTGGAAAAACAAGAGGTTCCGTGTGACAAGGTGAGATGGAAAAACTGTGATTTGAAGAAGGAAAAGTGATGTTTGTGTGGCCGGGTCAGAGATTCCCCAAGGATTATTTTCAGGTTTAAAAAAAAAAAAAAAAAGGAAAGAAAATCCAGTTTGCAATGCAAAGGAAGCTCTTCTTGCTTCTGTACCTTGCCACAAGGTAGACCAAGGTCAGCTACCTTTCCAAGGTGGAGTGACGTGATTTGACTTACTCACCTCCATGTGCAGGTCTGCGTGCCTCTGATACTTTTAAAGTCAATAATAGTGCTACTTGCAGCAGCTTCATTAATAAAGAAATTAAGACGCAGATCTCACCATTCAGTAAAACCTTAAAAAATAATAGTCTGGTAGCATTTCAAGACTAACAAAACATGTAAATGGTGTCATGAGCTTTCGTGGGCACAGACCACTTCTTCAGATGACCAGATGATCCATGGCCTTGCTTTGCCTTGCCGACTTCTCTGATCTCAGGCTCCTGGTTTGATACTTTAAGCAGCACACAAGCCTCTGAGTGTTCAGTTGTTAACCGGCTCCGAGATGGACATATGTGAAAATGCATGTTCATAGGTGTGTAGATCCAAAGGCTGAGAGCTGTGAAAATGCCACTTTCTTCAAACAGTCAAATTTCACAGGCAGGGCGTTCCAACAGGCCATGATAGAGACCCCATGATCTGTATCAGTAGCCTCAAGTGTGTGCTGCAGATCCCGAAACTTTGAGACCCATAAGTCTGAGCATTGCGATTCAATGCACTGCCTTTCGAAATCGTCAACACCCATCCACTGAAGCACTGTTGAATCCATGTCACTGGCAACAAAGTTGTCTGGTTTGCTTAGAAAGGAATACATCGGGCCAATTGGAAAACTTGAAATCTGACAGAAAATTCAGCGGTGAGTTCGTGTATGTACATTTTAATCTCAGCAACACTGGCGATGTTTCAATAGTTCTTTCAAATGCTAGAAATAGCAAAAAGTTGAGGTGTCAATATCCTGAGAAAAAAATGGCAAGTTTCACAACAAATACCTTCTCTGTTTTAAAAAACACGCGGAAGAGTCCGGTTTGCACCCTGTTGAGGGAGGTTGAGTTTATTTAGGTGTGCGGTGATGTCAGCTAGAAACATTAGTTGCATGAGCCATTTGTACATCCAGTTCAGGGAAGTTTTGACCTTTTTCTGGCAAAAAGATCTTAATTTCATCAGGAGAGTCCACAAAGTGCATTCAAACCATCCCATGGCGCAACCTACGAACACTGCTGGGAAATGGAAAGCCCTTCTGTGCATTGTCCATCTTCTCAAGCAGGGCTTGGAACTGCCAATGCATCAAGGCAGATCAAACAACAAGAAAATTCACCATTTTCACTGCTGTAGCCATCCCATTGTGAAGCTCAGAGTCAGAAATCTTGACACAAAGATTTTCTTGGTGAATAATATAATGAAAATGTACCATCAGGTGGCCAATGGGATCCTCAATGATCTTTACAAATCTCTTCCACTTTCCCACTGTTGCAGGGCACTGTCACGTGTCAGAGAAAACATTTTTGTGATGTCAACGCCTCTTTTCTCAAAATGAATAACACGTGTTTCCTACATCATCCTGTTGTGTTGCCATGCATGGGATTTAGGCAGCACGGCTCTTCTTGGATTTTATCCTAGGCCTATGGGTCTGTCTCCCAGAGCTTCTTGGAGGTAGTATCCTGTTCCAGTATAGATTGAAGTTTATTGATAAAGTGTTGGACGGGTTTAAGTTGGGGGCTATAGGACAAGTGGTGTTCTATTGTTGGTTCTCTTAGGTCTGTCTTGAAGTAGATGGTTTCTGTTCTTTCAATTTGCTTTTTTATTTCTCCAGGTGGGTAATTGAGGTTTATAAATGCTTGTTAGAGATCCTGAAGTTTCTGGTCTCTGTCAGTGGGATCTGAGCACATGCAGTAGTATCAAAGGGTTTGGCTATAGACAATGGATCGATACAATTGCATCTGCTCATTTATAAACCCATAGTCTCCTATAGACAACCACCTAACCTCAGGATGATTCTTACCAATAACCACAGGACATACCACACTAATACCAACCCTGGTACCTTCCCTTGCAACAAACCCCGTTGCCAGCTTTGTCCACATATTCATTCTGCTGATACCATTATTGGACCTAACCAATTCAGTTATAAGATCAAGAACACGTAGTCCTGCTCATCCAGAAATATAATTGATGCCATCATGTGCCAACAGTGTCCGTCTGCTATATATATTGGACAATCGTCTCAGACACTTCACCAAAGAATCAATGCCCACAAAACGCTCTGTGGTCAACATCCAAAGCCTTTGTGGATCGCCCCGTTATGCCTCGTGGCATGAGGTTTACCAGGGCAGTCGACAAAGGCTTTTGATGTCAACCGCGGAGCATCCAGACCCCTGCGCTTAGCCGACAAATAGCTGATGGGCACAGCGTGGCAGCCATTTTAATTTAAATGAAGCGGTGATTATTTAAATCGCCACTTCATTTTCATATGTCTACAAATCTAATCTACATGGCTCCATCGACGGAGCCATGTAGTGCAGACATACCCTCACAGGCATGGCATTAGAACTCCTCCAGTTCTCCCAGCCTGAGAACAGGGGCAACACAGCCCATGACTGTGCAACCTTCCTCTGAAAGGTCCCATTGCTGTTCTTCACCTCTGGCCCGGAGACCAGCTGGGGGATAAAAGTGGAATTGAGACTCCACGTCCATGGCCATCTCACTCCTTGGCCTCCACCTGGGAACCTCCTGGTCCTTAGCACCTTAAGGGCTGTAGAAATCTGCCCACTGGGAACTAGACTGAGACACCAGCTCCCCGCTCCCCAGCTCCTTCCACACAGGTCTCCAAACAGCCGTTGGGTGGGACAGACTCTTGGTCCCTGCTGCCCTGGGCTGAATGTGCCCAGCAGTGACAGGCCCATATTTCAGCCCTACAGTCCTGAGGCAGCTAGACCCCAGGGAGGTGATAGCTCTAGGAAACACCTGACATCAGACAGTGCCCCTGAATGGGGAATTCCAGAGTCTGCTGTGTGAGAGTGAGACACTCAGAATTAAACGAGTCAAAGACATCTGTATCCAACATCTGGTGCTAACATCAGCTCCAAGCTCTTTCTCTGTGTGGTGCAGCATGAGGGGAGAGAGAGCAACGTACCTGCTCAAGGTGCTTCTGACATCCTAGAGAAAAGAGACAAAAGAATCTTAGCCCCATCAGACACACACAGGGGACCTCAGGGAAGGGATTTTACAAATATGGGGAAGAGGCCCTGGTCTGGCCCCTGGATTCCCTTGCACATGTGGCTTTGCCATCTCTAATGTCTCTGTGCCTGTAACTCTACAAAGCACAATATCACTCACATGTCAGCAATGCAAAAGGTGTTACACTGAGATCTGACAACTGGACCCCAGCGCTTGTGATATAGGAGACTGCTTTCCCTGTGTAGGGAGCTGGGATGTTTCTCCCTCACTCTCACATGCAGGAATTCACTTGCTGGCTTTGGACACTTCCCCTCCAGCTCCTCAATAAGCTCGCTAAGACGAGAAATCTGGGCGGAGAGTTTCCTGAGTACACCAGTCTGGAGTTTCACAATCTCCTCATCCAACTTCTCCAGCTGGGCCAGCAGGAGTCGCTCTTGTTCCACCAGGAACTGATGCAGCTGCTGAAACTCAGCGACAATCATCTGCCTCCCGGCTTGTGTCTATTTCTGTATGAAAAGAGGGAGAGGGCTGTTTGGGACATGGATGCAGCCCTTTCATTGGGAGGTGAATGCGCAGCAGGGAGAACTTTTTGGAAAAACCTAAAATTTGTGTGACATTTGACTCTACTCTGTGGTTACTAGGCAGAGGCATCTCTCCCAGCATCTCCTTTGGCCCCTGTGTCCCTCTGAAAGGGATGTTCCCATGTCTGTAATGGGCAGCATCTTCTGTTTTTTATGGGCACTGGGAATTCAGATCCAGAGCACCATGAGGCAGGACTCAGCACCAGCCTGACAGAGATACCCAGAGAGGAAAAAGAAGCAAACATGTTAATGCACCAAGTGAGGAGACCCAGCAGACAGCCTTTCAGGGGGACATTCAGCTTCCTCAGGGATGATTTCTGAGAAAGTCACAGGGACTGGACATTAACTCATGCACTGACATGAATGCTCAGGGCCTGTCTACATGGATCTCACCCTGCAATCCATGATCCAGGAGAGAGACAAATTATCCCAACCTCACCAAGGCCACACAGGAGTCTGCCTCCTAACACAGCCCTCCCACTGCCAGTCCCTGCTAGTCCATAGCCACAGGCACCTACCAGACACTCCTGGCTTTTTCCTTCAGCTGACATTTTCCATCCCAGCAGCTTCTCTCTCTCTTCCCTCAGAAACTTCAAATGCGCCTCACGTTTTTCCTGAAGAAACGGAAATAAACCCCATAAGATGTTGGGAGCCTGTTTTGTCTGCCTTTAAGCTGCACAGTCCCAGTTTTGTGGCGCTCTGTCCCTGTCTGGCAGGGATTCAGCCCCAGATGTGGCTTTGTCCATAGAAAAAGAGACAGGAGGAGAGGGTGGATGCAGCAGGACGCCTGTTAGGGTGGGGGACAGATCTGTAGTGGCACCTTTATAAAGAATGATGCAAGAGGGGATGTGGGAGGTAAAAAGGGTTAAGAATATTAATCATGTAACCAATTACAATTTTATCAGTGACAGTATTTTTTAACCTGCTGACAGGCAAGGCCAGTAGCAGACATGGGTTCTCCTGGGGGCAGGGCTCTCTCGTGGGGTCTTCCAGAAGTGGCCACAATGACTGCCGGCAGGTGGGGACTCCCAGCAGCTGCAGACTGATGTTAGCTGCTAGGGGAAGCGGGCATTGCCGAGAGCAGTGGGGAGTGTAACTAGTAACTGGCACCGATAAACATTAGCTCATCAGTTAACCAGTTTGAACTCTTGCTACAATCCAGTCGAATCCCAGTGGTGCCTGACATGGCCCTGCGCAGCCTGGAGTGGTGCTGTGGGTGGACTCAAGGCCCCACACAGCATCCAGCCCAATGACCTCCTCTAGCACTCTCCCTGCTGGACTGGGGCCTGTAGCAAAGCCTCTTTCCCTCCAACGGCCACACTTCATCATTGTTCAGAGATGCTGAGGGGTGGGGGGACTGCGGACTAGTGGTTAGTGTAGCCGTGGACTGAGCCTGGAGAGAGCAGGGGTCTGAGCTAAACTCTGCCACTGATTTGCTTGCTGACCATGAGGGAACTTGCTGCCTCACTTTCCCTTCCCACCATTTGTCTAACTAGACTGTGACCTGCTCAGGGCAGGGATTGTCCCTTGCTGGGTGCTGTGCAGGGCCCTGATTGCATTGTGGGTCTATAAGGCAACTGACAGATGACTACCGGTACTGCTTCTCAGCCAGTCAGTAACAGCTTGTAACCTCCTCTTCTCCAGTCCTAAGGCAACTCATTCCCATAGACTGGCCTGTCGCTCCTGTGAGCTAAACCCCTCTGATTGTTAACACCTTCCCTCATACAAAAACCCCTCCTGTCACCAGTGAGGGCTGGGTCTCAGGATTCAGAGACACATTTCCCACCTCAGGTATCTGTAAAGACTTGATGTAAGTTGCCACGCAGCCAGAGCATTTACTTTTTACAGCATCTCTTGTACCATGAAGGCTTTAAAGTGCCATGTCACACATCTGCCAGGTAACAGTCAATGAAATTAGCTTGTAATTAAAACCCAACCTTATTTCCCATCACACTGGACAGCAACTCTGTACCTTGTACTCCTGGGCAGCTTCCTGTATAGGCACCACCGTTTGATCCCAGGATCTGTCACACCCCACACAGATGGGAGTTTGATCCTCTTCACAGAACAGCTTCAGAGCCTCCTGGTGCTCTCCACATACACTGTCCCATCTTGCTCTCTATGCTGCCTGGAAACTTAGCGGCTTGGCTAGTTCCACCATCGTTGTCAGCTGCCGGATGGGCTGGAGGGGACTCTGATGCCCAGTGTCTCTGCACTGACGTCTTAGGGTTGCCTGGCAGAAATTGTTCCCACACTGCAGAGTGACAGGGGCTGTGAAATCCTCCAGACAGACGGGACACAGCGCTTCCTCCTAGACACTTTTCACCGGGGACTCTGCAGCCATGGCTGCTTCTGGGCTGGGGAACAGGGGTAGTTTCAATTTCCTGAGCTCAGCAATGTGGGGGTAGGTCTGGAGGGCGTGTGCGTGATACACCAGCACTGATGATAAAAAAATCAAAATTTAAAAGCTTTACTCACCCACTGCCCACTCCAGCCAGTTGGGCCCCCTCAGCCAACTGCCCCAGCCAGAACCCTTCCCCCTGTGTCTGTGCCTCTCATGCCAGGGCCCCTCCTCATCCTGTGTTCAAATCCCTCACCTGCACACTCTGCAGTCCCCTCTCACAGCCCCTCTGTGCACCTCCAGCCTGCACCCAGCTCTCAGCCCCCCCCCCCCCCCACCCCTCAAAAGCCTGTCAGGGAGAGCATCAGGAAGCACCAACAGCCAGAGAGAAGGAGGCAAGGCCATTGCACAGCCAGAGCAGAGCCCCCAGACGGTGCACCGATACCCAAAGCCTGAACAACAAGAAGCACAGGATGGTGCATCACAACCGCTCCTCCTCCCCCAGTCCAGCTGTGCCAATCTCCCCAACTCCCACAAGCTGAGCTGCAGCCCCTCAGCCTTTCCATGCCCCCTCCCCCACAGCATGCATGTGCCCCTTGGACAGATCCCCTCCCCACACACTGATGCCCTGCAAGTGCCAGATGGGTGGTGATGCCGTCCCCACACAAAACCCAACTCCCCCAACTCTCCTGCCCCACCAACCCACCCTGCTGCTGGGAGCCAGGCACAGCCACTCACCCAGCAGCTGCCACCCCACAACAAGGCTACCCCAGCACTGAGCCTGGTCCCACAGCTATGTGGTGGTGAAGCAGGAGTGAGAGCAAAGCCCCCAGTAACCATAAGGCCCAAAAGTCAAACCAGCACAGGTGCAGCATGGGGCTGTCCCAGCTGTTTGGAGCAGCAACTTCATGTGCAGCCCGGGGGGGGGGGGGGGGGATATGCTCCCCGCAGCACTTTTACCTTTGAAGAGTAGTAACAGCCAATGAAGCTAAATGTAACATCCCTGCCCTACTCAACACACAAACCAGTGGAAAATTCTTCAGGTCATAATGACAGTAACCCCGATGCCAGGTAAGAATAACGCTGCCCGAGAACTTAGTTGTTCGGTTTAAGGCCAGAGACTTTGCATGTTTTGAGAGGTGATGCTGCCAATCTGGCGACAAAGCCTTAATGTTTGGAATCCCAGTGCCTGCTGCCATGCATTGTGGTCTCACTCGCTAGTGACCTATTCCCCCCTCGGTCCCTGCACCTGTGAAAACTCCGATTTGTAATAAGGGCACAGAAATGCTCATTTTCTTGCCATTGTGAAAGTTAACTGGAGTTACTGAAAAAATGTTTCAATCCAGCAGTGCTGCTACCCATACTTACATACATCAGTGAATCTTGCCTAGCCTGGCCACAGATAATGCCCCAAGGGTTCCTCCTGACCTGGGTGGAGTGAGGAGGGAAGAACACACCCACAAAGGCGCCCCACGGGCACATGGGCCCAACATCCTACAGGCTGGAATATTCCCGGGGGCTGCTCCCAGCTCCACGTGAAGCCCAGGCCAGGCCGGGAGAGGTTTGTGCTGCTACTGCAGCCTAACCCCATGGTGTCATGCAGCTGCTGTTTGGCTGGGCTGGGGCTGCCCGGGTTGGGGTTTCTGCTTTTCCCTTCACTTAGCTGGGCATGGGGCTTGTTTGCGCGATTGGCCCCAGGTGGGCCCGCTGCTCCAGCAGCTGGGACAGCCCCGTGCTGCGCATTGTGACGTGGGGGGGGGGGGGGGGGGTACTTGCAGGGCTGTGGTGACCTCTGCTGTCTGGAGCAAGACCCAGCAGGGAAAACCTCATTATGCAAAGGTAACGCCAAACCTGTTGAACCAGACACCCCCTATGGAGAGGAACAAAGGAAGGTGGATGCTGCCCTGGCTGGGGGGCAGGGCTGGAAGAGTGTTGGTTAGTTGCTGTCTGGGAGCATGGAGGAGACAGCCTAGGGAAAGGGGCTGGAGTTTAGGGGCCCGGTCTCCCCCATCTCAAGGGGGCCTGAGGCATCCTAGCCCAGCTCTGTGACCAGATTACATCTGTGCTGTGCTGTACCCTGGAGAGGCAAAAAACTTCCTCTATTCCACCGGCGGGTGCAGTCTGTTTGTGCCATTTCGGGGTGCAGGAGACGGGGGACCCCAACGCGCCATCACACGCATGCGCGGGTTTGACTTTGGGCCTTACGTGTCCTGGGAGCCTCGCTCTCACTCCCGGCCCCCCCCCCCCACGTAGCTGTGGGGCGAGGCTCGGTACCGGAGCAGCCTGGGGGGGTTTGTGTGGGGACGCCCCCGGCCACTATCCCCGCGCGCCGCGCCCGGCAGGAGCACTCCCCCCCGCGGCAGGTGGGGCCCTTGTCCCCAACACACCAGCACGGGCCACGCAGCCAGCCTGGTGCCAGCCCCGCACCCCCCAGAGATTTGGGCCCAAGAGCCCCCCCCCGTCGCCCCCGCAGCGATTGAACCCCGCCCCCCTCGCGGCTCCCGCCTCACCCCGCTCGGCGCCTCCGCGCTCGTCCCGTCCCGGCCCGGCCCCGCCCCGCCCCGCCCGAAGCGGACGCAGCAGCGCGCCGAGTAACGGCCCCAACGGCTCCCCCAGAACTCGCCCCGGGCAGGGCGCGGCGCATGCGCAGTGGCGGCCGCCTCTCTACCCGCGCGCGGAGTCAGACGCTGCTGCGGGCTCCGCCCAGGGGCCAATCGCAGCGGGGCCTGGGCAGGGGCCGGGAGCCATGGGCGGGGGCAGACGCATTGAAAACCCGGCCGGGGCGCTGAGGAAGGGCGGGGTCAGACTGCGCGTGCGCAGCGCATCCGTGACTCCGCTCCCGGATCAGCGCCGGGGCTTAGCTCAGACCCGGAGCTGCCTGGCCGCGCCCCCGCCCCGCGGGTTTGGAGCAGCTGTTGGGGGCGGGGCAGGGCACCGCGTGTCACAATACGGGGGCGGGTCCCCACGTGCCGGGGAGGGGGCGGAGCCAGAGCGGCTGCTGGGGGCGGGGCTCGTGCTGCTGCGCGTTCAGCCCGACGGGGCCTTTCCGTGCGCTGAGCCCCGGGCGGGAGAGCGGAGCGGAGCGGAGCGGAGCGGAGCGGAGCGGGGGGGGGGGAATCTTGTGTCCGCCTCGCCCCCCTCTCCTGCTGCGTCAGCGGCCCCGCCCCCAGGAAGTTTCTGCCCTTAGTATGGGGGGGCGAAGTGCGAGCTCTGGGGCCGAGGGGTCAACCCCCCCCCCAGCAGGGAGCAGCTGCCCGGGGGGGGGGGGGCAGGAACACTGGTCGGACAGAAAAGGGCAAACGGGGGAGGGGGGGTTAATCGGATCAAAACGCAGTGAATCCCTGGGCAGCCTGTGCACACACAATCCCACCCCCCCCATGCTGGCCCAGCCTCTGACCCAGGCAGCAGGGCGCCCTGGGGGGACAGAGTCACAGGGGCGGGGGTGGCGGGGGGGGGGATGGAGCCAGTTGGGGGAACAGCAGCTGGGAGGGGCAGAGTGGGGCTGAGTCTCAGTGTGGGGGGGTGACTCTACCCTCTATCCCAGTTGACCCAGTTGTGCCCTGTCACTGGCACAGAACAGCCACGTACCCACCCAGGCCTTGGCTGTGTCTGAGCAATGGGGGCAGCCACCCCCTGGGACCACAGGGCCTGAGCTTGTGGGGCCTGAGGAGAGGGGAACGCAAGGGGCTGGAGCAGGCGTCTGTGACCACTCTGGGTGCTGCCCAAGGAAATGGGGCAACAAAGCAGAGAGCAGCCCCCTGAGGGGGGAGGGGAGGGTAGCATCTCTTATCACCCCCATTCTCCACCCCACCTGGGGCAGTAAAAAGCCTGTTGGAGGTGGCCAGCCCTGCCTTAGCAGCTGGGGGACACTGGTCCCCAAATGGGTCCTGGCTCTGATGATCTTAATGATGGGGTGAATCACGTGCCTCAGCAGCATGTTGCTTTTATTGGGTGCAAAGGGGAACAGAATTTGATTGTGACACATGAGGGGTAAATGGGGAGATTAATCCCTTTGCCCCTTCAGCCCCCCCTCCCCAAGGAGAATGACTCAGGGCAGTAGTTTCCCTCCAGGAAGGGGACTACGCTGCAATTAGAAGCTCTGAGGAAAACCCCCAGACCTGAGGATTTTCTCTCAGTAACGTGGGACCATCCTGTTGATGACACTGAGCAAAACCCCAATGCATCCACCAGACAGTGAACACACCCAAGAAAGTAGGAGCAAACTATCTACATAGACACCCCAATCCCAGCTCCCCAGTCCCAGCTCACAATAAGGGACACAGTCCTTCAGCTCCTGCCTACGCCTATAAACAGGAGCACCACCAGCTTCTGGATGCCTTAAGAAACCCCTGGCCCTGTAGCATCTGAGAGACTAGCAAAAAATCTGGAGAGTGTCATGAGCTTTTGTGGCACAACCCACTGCCTCAGACAACAAACACGGAGCAGGGGGAGGTGCCCATAAAAGCTTGTTGGGTTTTAAGCTTCTTTTAGTTACAGACTAACATGGCTCCCCCTGAGACTTTTAACCAGGCAAGGGTCTGTGTGTCTGTAACTGCCTGGGAGTTTTCTTAGGTAGCTTGGTGCTTGTTTGGGGCATTTCTGGGGCTCTGACTTCTGTGGCGTTTTTTTTTTCTTCATTTCCGTCCAGCGAGTGTGACTGGCTCCCAGTTGTGCAACCTGCTTTTAAAAAAAGAAGGCAGCTTGAACAGGCTACGCTGCTTCCTTACTCTCAGGAAACGAAACTAACCTGCAGGGCCAGGTTGCAGAGTGGCCATGGCTGCCGGGGACCTGGCCGGGAGCTTCCAGGACGAGGTGACCTGTCCCATCTGCCTGGAATATTTCACAGACCCGGTGACCATTGAGTGTGGGCACAACTTCTGCCGGGCCTGCCTCAGCCAGTGCTGGGGGGAGTTGGAGCCGAACTTCTCCTGCCCCCAGTGCAGAGAGACCATCCTGCAGAGACACCTGCGGCCCAACTACCAGCTGGGGAACCTGGTGGAGCTGGTGAAACGCCTGCGGCTCCCGGCAGGACCAGCACCCAAGGGGCAGCCAGGGTGCGAGAGGCACCAGGAGGCCCTGAAGCTTTTCTGCCAGGAGGATCAAGACCCCATCTGTGTGATATGCAGAGAGTCCCGGGAGCATCGGGAGCACACGGTGGTGCCCATCGAGGAGGCTGCCCAGGAGTGCAAGGTAGGGACCAGGCTCTGCAGGACAGGGAGTTACAGGAGCAGTTTCTCTGCAGCGACGGAGCCTCCTGCGTGTGGCTGACCTGCTCTGGGTAAAGCCAGGGGCCTGCCTGGGAACTGCACCCAGTCACATGGAGCTGGGCCAGGCCCAGCAGCGCTGCTGGGCAGTTACCGTGGGCTGGAGGGGGGGACCTGCTCCCCCAGCCTCACTGCTCCGTGGCGCTGTTCTCGCTGGGCACGAGCCAGTGGCCGCAAGCAGCCCCCAGCGCCGCTGTCTGTGTTTGCAGGAGCAAATCCTGAGCCGCCTGCAGCGTCTGCGGGAGGAGAGAGACGCGCTCCGGGGCCTGGAATCCGACTGGGACGAGGAGAGCGAGAGGCTCCTGGTAGGTGCCTGGCCCTGCCCAGCCGCTTTGCATGGGGGCGGGGGGGGGGGAGGGGGAAGCAGTGACAGCAGGGGGGGGTATGTCTCTGTGCTGGCTGGTGTCTGGGTCATTCAGAAGGTTAAAGGGTTTCAGGGTCGGTGCAGGGACACAGCTCAGAGTCACCTGAACCCATGGGGGGCAGCCTCCGCTAGGGTTGCCAGATGGTTTAACAAAAAATACCAAACAGCCCCCCTTCTCCCTCCAAAAACAAAACACTGGGAAAAAATTATGTTGAGGAAAAAAAAGGGGGGAGACCAAAGTTATTAAGCAAAAAAAAAGGGGGGGGGAAGGCGCTTCACCTTTAAATGGCCCCGTACTCCTCACTCCCCACCTGCGCCAGACACGACAGGGGAAAATTGTCCCTGCCTGGCTTCCATCCAAGGGAAATAGGAAATACTGGACATTTCACATGTCTGGTATTTTAGGAGTTTTTTTACCAAGTGGGAGACCCGAATAACAGACGGGTCAGGCAAAAACCGGACACGTGGCAACCCTAGCCTCCACTCGCAGCTACCTGGTGTAAATCTGGAGAGTGACCCCACTGGGGTTCGGGTCAGGCTCCTCTGTTACCCTGGTGTTAGTTCCCACTGGGGTCAGTGGGTTCACCCCCGGGTAGCTGGGAGCAGCCTCTGGCTCTGCCTCTCTCCTGCGGAGGTCAGGGGTGAGGCCTGTCAAAGTGCTGCATGTGCCCAGCTGTGGGGGAGATCTGTGCTGACCCCCGGGTGTGAGTGTCAGACACCCCAGGGATGCCAGCGGCTGGTTTGGGCCCCATTTCCCACGGCCTGGGCTGCACCTCAGTCTGTTGGTGTCGTGACAGAGGTTGGGGTGATTTTCAGTGACACTTTTGCCCTGGGACAAGTCCTGGGCCAGACCCAGCCGGCCTGGCAAAGACACAGAGTGAAACGCTCTGCACAGCCCGGACAAGGCCCTGCCACTTCCCACGGCCCCTCTCACTGGTGTCCCGGCCCCGCCCGCTCTGCGCCCCCAGAGGCAGACGGACGTGGAGCGACAGCTGGTGCGCTGGAAGTGCGAGCGGCTGCGGCAGTTCCTGGCGGAGCGAGAGTGCCTCCTGCTGGCCCGGCTGGGGGAGCTGGACGAGGAGATTGGGAGGAGGAGGGAGGAACACGCCGCTCGCCTGGGCGAGGAGATTTCCCGGCTCAGCGCCCTGATCTCGGAGCTGGAGGAGACGTGTCGGCAGCCGGCGCTGGAATTGCTGCAGGTGAGATGGGGTCAGATGTGCCCGGAGCCCAGTGTGGGGAGGGGACCCCCTGAGTCACTGGGGGCTCATAGGGTAAGAGCAGGGCCCGGGGTGGCTGCAGGGCTGGGGCCCCAGGGCTGCAGAGAGGCAGGAGTTTGGCCCATTAGGAAGGCTGGTGAAAAAGTGGGCCTGGCCCCCTGCAAAGCAGCTGATGTAAAAGGGGCTCGGCTCCCCCTAGCACAGCCCTTCAGTGGGTCTGCCACCTGGGGGAGCAACCTGTGGGGCAGGGGAGCCATTTGGGGCAGGGGCTGAGCTGGGCCATGGGCACTGACTCTCTGCTCTGTCTCCTTCCACTCTAGGGTGTGAGAAGTGCCGTGAGCAGGTACGTCCGGGCTCCATCTGCCCCTCACCCCCTGTCATGCTGGGAGAAGGCTCAGAGCCCAGGCAGTGAATCCAGCCCCATCCCCCCACCATGGGATTGCCTCACCCTCTGAACCCTGCCTCCTCCGTATCACTGCCCTAGGGCCACTGCCACTGTGGGGGTGTGAGGCACCCTGGGGGGGGACTGCCCCACAGCTCTGGGCTGGGGAACCCTCCCCGGGGGCCGGGCTGGCTCAGGGGAATGTTAATAGGGCTGAGGCCTGTCACCCCAAGGGCCCAGCTGGGACCCGGCCCCAGCTTTGGTTTGGCCCATGAGGGGGCCTCTGGGGAAAGAGCCGAGTGTCCCAGGCCAGGCCTTGGGGGGAGTGTCCCCATCCCACAGTCCTCACCCCATGGCGAATGACCCGGCCCCTGGGGGCTGAGCGGAGAACCTGAGGAGCGGCTGGGCCTGGAGAACGGGCCCCTCTCTCAGCCCTGGGAGCCGCCCAGCCAGGTCCTAGGGGGGCACATGGGCCAGGCCGGGTGTGCGGGAGCTGGGCCTGGTGCTGCCTGGGCTGTTTTCCCTCTGGCTGGAGAGAGGCCCCCAGGCTGTGTCCGCAGGAAAAACTCCCTGGGCAGCCGAGGTCCAGGCCCTGTGAGCTCTGCCTGTGGCCCAGCCCCCACCCGCTCCCCTGTCTGGCTTGGGGGGGGGGGGGGGGGCGAGGCAGGAGGCCAATAACACCCTCGCGTCTCTACAGGGACGAGGAGGCGACGTCGCCGCATCCTGCGCCCAAGTGCCCGGAGCTGGAGCGGAGAATCCGGGACTTCCCAGGAGAGAACAGTCTCCAGGGGGCCGTGACAGGATTCCTGGGTACGGGGCGGCGCTGCTGGGGGCTCCTCTCTCACTGTCTGTGTTGCATAAATTGCTGGTTTCGTCCCCTTGGAGGCTAGTCTGATTTACCCCAAGAAGAGAGTCACACTTTCAGGCTGGGTCCAACTCAAGTTTATTGGTTGCAAGCAATGGTCAGCCAAGGAGCTATTGCTCAAAGCAAAGCTGACCCTGAGCGTTGGCTAAGCATCCTTTTTTATACTTTCTTTAACTTTCTTATCTAACTTGGCACATCTTGATTTGTTACCTTAGCTTCGTGTTGCCGCGTTATTGGTTAGCATATTTCAACTCTATTCCATTCAGTAACAACCACCAGTATAGCTTACTTAAGCAATAGCAATTAGCAAATTTCCCTAACTCAAGTAATACGTGTAATCCAGTCCTTGAGAAATGGGTCTAAACGGCTAGTTCCCCTTTTTACTACAGCTTCTAAAACATGCTCAATTAGCTAAATGATATGTGCTGTTTCAAGCTTAAGTAATGGAAGGGGGAAGAAGCACACATAGTCTTTACTATATTTTACTACAATTCCCTCCTCAAGATGCTTTCTTCGAATTATACTTAATCTGTTTCAGCCATTGCTAGTTTCTGGTAATGTACATTTCACGTTTTACAACTGACTGCACAGTCCGCTGTACAAGAGCTATAAGACACGGTGCTGGACAAGGCAATAAGCATAACATTATCATAACAAAACAGAACTAAACAGGAATGTGTACCAACATAGCACAATAAGATTCGTGTTCATGTTCTTCTTACTAATTTTCAGTTTTAGTCTTTTTGTAGTCAGAAATCTTTGGGCTTTGGCGGTGTCCTAGAAGCTGAGTTTTCCTCTTTTTCTTTGCATGCAGGGGAGAGGTTACTAGCACATCACCCTGTAATATTTTATTTTGGTTCTTCTGGTATCCAACAGGTGGGAAAGCAGGACCAGAAGAGAGAGGCTTATCAGCAGTCGGGGTAGGATCATTTTGAGATGGAGGGATCTTTTTGCAGTGAGAAGCCTTGGCCAACAGTCAGTTCTTGGTACTTCACAGCAGTGTTGGTGGTTAGCAAAACTTGGTAAAGGTCTTTCTAGAGTGGTCTTTCGCTGATGGACATAAGAGTATTCTCTGAGCCAAAAGCCAGCTAGCTCTTTTAGAACCAAGGTTATTTCCTAGGAATGAAGCACACCGTAAAAACAATCCCGCGCGGTTGTTTGACACCGGCCTTATCAAAGTGAGGCCTTTTTTGGCATGTGGTTGCCAGGGGAACCAGGGTCACAGTAACTGCTGTAGCATATGCTTCTCAGGCTGACTTAATGATTTGAGTTTGTCAGTCCTCAGCAAGATACCATGGACTGCCTCAGTTTACTCCTATAGTTCTTTTCTCTTGACTTTGGGGTTCTTCTTAATCTACTAGGTTAAATACAACAATTTAAGGGGTTTTAATTTACTCTGGAAGTGCCGGTACAGCACTAACATTATTATAAATGTTAAAATCAAAACTCCTCACATAATTTGGCAAACACTATTCAAATCCATCCCCAAGATATTTCGTCGCCTTACTGGCGCTGCCCATGATTATAGGTTTGACCTCTACTGCCTGGTTGAGTGCTGCAGAGATAGGTGTTTGGCATGGTCCACGGTGTTTCCCCATCTGTGCGTACCTCAGACAGCCAGCCCCAATATATCTTTGGGCATTGGCCACCAACTTCTTGATCTTTGCCTGCAGGGCCAGTAAACCCTCCTCTGGTACTTACTTCCGCCGTGCCACTCAGCATCTCAGGCCACTTGATGAGGGACTGTTATGCACACAGACGGATATATAGAGGGGCAGGATGGAGTGATCTGTCTGGGTAGTCAAACACCAGTAGGTACCGTTCATTTGGACCAGCTCAATGTTCATTTGTTTCTCTGAGACAACCACATCAAACCTAGGCAGATTCGTCATGATGTTAAATGGGCAGATACATAAAATTTCCTTATCAAAGTGGGTGCAACAATCCCTGGGTATAGGGAGGCTCCCACACCTTCAGAATAAACAATGCTTCTTATTTTATCTATATGCCCCTGCTTTGGTACAGGCAGGGAAGTTACTATTCTGATCTGATCTGAGTGAGGAATCCCCAGAGAGGCCAAAAACGAATGGTTGTACTATGCCCTGTCCAGGTGGGCCTTTGGGTCCTCATGGATTCTTTCTTTCCCCACTCCCATGGGTAGGCACAGGGGAGATAATCTCCAGTCCAAACATCAGGTTAGGTCTAGTGAAGTAGACACAGAGCTGGACAGATCCTTCAAACTATTTAGGATCAATTGATTAGCTTGGCTGGTGTGTAGGCCTTCACGGGCACTGGATATTACTGCATTTACAAGCCTGGATTCTCATACAATTTCTGGGCTTTGACATAAGTGTTGCTGACAGAGTTTCCAGGCCCAAACCAATCTGCGATGGTATCTGCTAAGCCTTGTCATTGCCTACTCAGGCATTTGCCAATTTGATTAGCCAGTCTAGCACACAGCTGGTCTGTACCAGTGTGGAACATCATCAAGGTAAAGATCAGTGACAGTTGTCCTGGTTCTGGGACAGGGGCCTGTTCAGGGCATGATGCACAATTGGGAGGCTCTATTTTGTCCTTAAAGTCCTGGTTGATGATATCCAAATGAGGGCAAGTTAGCAGTGGCCATTCATTAAAGCAAAACCAAACCAGTCTGGTGGGAAGGGGCTAGTACCCATCTCCCATCCTTCTGTTCACGTGATGCACTCTTTGCTTCCTTCCAGTTCTTTTTGTTCACCTGTGGAGACATTGTTAACATTCTCCTAGCCTAAACAATTTTCTATACATATCATTTGCAATACGTATTACAATTAAGACACACAAGACAAACTTGGACAGAACACAAACTCATTATGTCATGACACAGAACCATGGTTTTTTTTGTTGTTGTTGTTTTTCTTCAACTGGCACCAGCGCTTTCTGATGATCTGAAAGACAAGAAAACATTTCTCCCCCATCGGGGTGACCTATTATAACTTAAAATACTGCCTAAGATCTGTTAGGGGAACCGGTTACAGCTAGTTCCTTACCACTTTCATGTGCGAGTGAGCTGCAACTTTCTGAGAACAAGAGCGCTTCATCGGTACTCGTGACCTTCCACTCCCTTGAATTACCTTAGAGTTGCTAGCCCTCCCCAACAATGGCATGGCTCAGTTTCCCTCTTGTATTGCAGACCGGGCTTTTTTTTTTTTTTTTTTTTTTTATCTTATGATCTGTCTTGATCCTGCTAAATGACTTTTCTTAATTACACAGATTTGTCTAGCATTAATTTGGTAAGGAGAGTGGGCTTTCCAATTAGCCCCCACACCTCCTAATTCTTTTCAGTATAAGGTTTTTATAACGTCCAGGCTGCAGCAGTTGATCTATGCTGCTGACTCTGGGGTGGATCACTTGCTCATGCTCTGTAAGGAGATTTATGTTGCAGAATGTGTCTCCTTGTTAGGGCAGATTTAGTTTTTAGTGATTACATCTTCACATTCAATTTCTACTGGTTGACATTTGGGTGGCTTTTAACTTACCTTCCCCCACGCCCTCGAACTAATTATAACGGCGTGTGAGGGAAAGGTTTTAACTTTTTTTGTTCTCTTCTTCTTCTTTCTGGACGGCCCCTACTCATGTGTTGTGAAACATCCTTGGGTTGCCTGCGATTCCAGCCGGAGAGGCTGTCGTTATCTATTTGCTAAGAAGGGCTTGAGAATTTCCTGAAGTTGCTTGGATTCGATCCTTGCTCAAAGCTCGCACTCTCTTTTTAATCGCATAGCCTAAGAAGGTGACCTTTGGCTGGGGCTTTTTCTTGTGAGACTTTATATCTCCTTTTTTCCTAGGGCATCCAACAGGGACTCCATTGCCCTTTTCTAGTTTTCTAAGTCTTTCTGCAATGTGATCACAAAGACATGGGGAGCTGATACAAAACCCTGGGGCAACACAGTCCACAACAACTGAGTTTTGTCATGGGTATGTGGGTCCTCCCACTCAAAGGCAAATAGTTTCTAACTGTCTTTATGCAAAAGGATAGAGAAGAAAGCATCTTTTAAATCTAACACTGAGAACACCTTTGCATCTGCCAGAACTTGTGTTACAATGGTGTGTGGATTTGGGACCATAAGGTGATCCACAAGAACCTTCTTATTTACAGCCTTCAGGTCCCGCACTAATCTATACGAGGTGCCATCTGCTTTGCGTACTCCTAAAACCGGGGTGTTAAAAGGGGAAGAGCCCCGTTTCACTGGCAGCTGCACTACAATCCGATCACCACGGAAGAAAATTTCAGCCTGCAGCTTAGTTAGCATATCTCGCCCTAGTTAGGCAACTGGGCATGCAGATGAAACTACAAAGGCATGCTCCAGCATATTACCTCTAATCTTCGTGAGGAGGGGCTTACATACAGGTAGCTTGCTTCGCCTTCTTCCTTCCCCTCCTCATGTTGCTCCACCATGGGAGTTTTTCTACGCCTGCCTTGAGTCAGATCAACTTCACTACTAGAATCATTTAAAACCTTGGGGCACGCTCTCTTGCCTCCCGTGGCCTTAGTTTTTGCTATCATAACTCTACAAGCTCCTATACTACACTTCAGCAGCCACGCAGGTCGCCTCTGCATGTGATTCAACCAACAATTAATATATGGGAACTAATCTCAGTGCCTACCTCGAGTAACAATACTATGCACAGAGGCAACTAGATTTACATTAAAAGACTCTGTATCTAGCCAGCCTATCCCAAAGGTTGGCCACTCTAGCTGACAGAATTTGATTAAATAATCCTTTGTCATTTTAATCCCAAAATCACCCTTAAATTTGCTGAAATTGCGCAACATGCATCCCAATGGGGTTACGGAGTTTTCTACCCGGGAGCGACCTGGACTCATGTCTATATATTTATTACACACACACACACACACACAGTCAACACGCTTTTACCACGGCTCCGCATGTCGATAGAATGACACCACACCAGCTTTTAGCGTCCGAACTCAGAGAGGGTCCAGCGCTTGGCTGCCTCACTAGAGACACCGGTGTGCCCTTGTGGAACCGTGACACTTAAGACAGGTCTATCAGACAGCAACAAATATAGACAAACAGGGGGCTTGGAGACTCACTGGGTCACGAGGTTCGGCTGACCCCCCTTGCAATCAAGAAATCCTGGTCCTCGGGTTTCCCCTTGCAGGATTCTTGGGGCGGCTGGAGTCAGCTTAAGTCTCAGACCTGGTCAGCGACAGTCATTCTTACACACAAACTTTTAGTTTAACAATTTAGGTTTCTAACAAATCATTAATATCAAGAACAGAAGTACTCCTACTAAAAACAAAAGCAATCCCCTGGGGTTTTTCTAACTCCTCATAATTTCCCTACGCAACCCACTGGTTCGTGGTGTTCCTTCTGGGGCTTACAGAGGTTTTTACCATTTGGGTGCGACCCAATTCCACAATATTGTGTTCTTTCCAATGTTCAGACCTATGTGCTGAACGCAACGCCCCCGGGGGACAAACAAATACTCAGACCTCTGTGCTGAGTGCAAACTTACAGATCAATATCTACAAGAACACAGGAATAGGTATACTCACTCCGTCTATACCCCGGCGCCTTCCTCTTTTCTTCGGACCTGACAGCCTCGTGTGACTCATTCAATAGAGACTCCTTTAACTTTCCGGATGTCCCGACTCACGCTTTCGGTGCCGTGACGGACTCAAACAGTCCGGTGCGCACTTCACGGTCACCTACAGCGAATCTTGTCGTCCGACTCCGGAGTAGTCCAAGGGAGGTCCCATCTGGGGTGCCAATTTGTTGCATAAATTGCTGGTTTCGTCCCCTTGGAGGCTAGTCTGATTTACCCCAAGAAGAGAGTCACACTTTCAGGCTGGGTCCAACTCAAGTTTATTGGTTGCAAGCAATGGTCAGCCAAGGAGCTATTGCTCAAAGCAAAGCTGACCCTGAGCGTTGGCTAAGCATCCTTTTTTATACTTTCTTTAACTTTCTTATCTAACTTGGCACATCTTGATTTGTTACCTTAGCTTCGTGTTGCCGCGTTATTGGTTAGCATATTTCAACTCTATTCCATTCAGTAACAACCACCAGTATAGCTTACTTAAGCAATAGCAATTAGCAAATTTCCCTAACTCAAGTAATACGTGTAATCCAGTCCTTGAGAAATGGGTCTAAACGGCTAGTTCCCCTTTTTACTACAGCTTCTAAAACATGCTCAATTAGCTAAATGATATGTGCTGTTTCAAGCTTAAGTAATGGAAGGGGGAAGAAGCACACATAGTCTTTACTATATTTTACTACATCTGGGGGTATGGGGAGGGGCGTGGAAAGGCCCAGCCGGGTTCCTGAGACTCCAGGGTCTGCTCCTGGAGGGCTGGCAGGTTCCTGAGCCCTGGAAGGGTCGGGGGGGGGGGGGGGCGGCGGCGAGCTGCTCTGAGCAGAACGGCAGGATCCCAGCGGGATGCGAATGGCAGAGAACAGGCGCGGGGAGTGAAGGTGCCTCCCCTGCTGTCCCTACAGCTGCCCCCTCCTGCTGCCGAGCAGAGAGTCCCCCAGCCCAGCCTGCGCGGGCCGAGGGGCAGGGGGAGGTTTCTGGGGACGCTGGGAGCTGGTTGCCGTGGGAGACGTCACAGACTCAGGGCTCGAGTCCCAGCCGCGCGCCTGGGCCCGGTGTCTGAACCCCTTGGGCCAGACGCTCAGAGCTAGGCAGGTGCTCGGTGAGTCACACAGGTGCCTGGTGGGAGTTTCAGAATCCCCAGAGCAGCTGGGCCCCTAATTCCCTCTGGTGGCCATAGGAGTTGGGCACCTCTCCTGTTCTTGTGCGTGTGAAATCCCAGGGGCTGCGTGGCTGGGGATGGAAATACTTGAGAGAAGCTGGCTCCGGGGCCTTGCTCCCCAGGGACCCACTGGCAGCGCTGGGCAGAGCTGGGCTGTGAGCCCTGGGCACTGCCTCCCCAGTGACGGGTTTTTCTCTTCCCTTGCAGGGGCGCTGGCTGCGGAGAGAGGTGAGGATCCCGGGTGCTGCCTTAGGGCTGGGCAAGGCAGCTGCTGGGAGCCTGTTCCCCCCACCCAGAGCAGCTCCATGGTTGGGCGGGCACGAGGGGATCGGTGCAGGGGGGAATCCAGCTGGAGAGTGTGGGACAGAGCAGCCGAGGGGAGACAGAGGCTGTGGGGAGCCAGGGCAGATCCGAGGGTGGTGGAAGGAGCCAGGACATCCCTGCTCTGCGGTGGGAATTCTCACCTCTCTCTCTCTGCTTGTTCCAGGACTCAGGCGAGCCCGAGGATTCGCAGGTAACTGGCCTTGCTCTGGTGTCGGTGACTCCAGCTCCCACCCTTGGGAGAGACTGGCTCCCGGAAGCCCCCCCACCGCGCCTCCGGCACCGTGCCTGGGAGATGGCCCGGCCCTTGGGGAGCAATAACCCCAGACCCTTGGGCCCACCCCTCTGCAGGGACCCCGCAGGCAGGGGCTGGGAGCCAGGGTGCCTCACACACTGTGCTGGCAAAGCTGGAGCCTGGGGAGAGGCTGGGGGTGTTATGGAGCCGGGTTGTGACTCCAGAGCTAAGGCCAGGAGCCGCTTCCCACCTGAACCCTGCTCATCCCCCCTTGGTCTGGGACAGGAAGCGGCTTCCTGGCAGGGTCCCCTCGGCGCTCTGCAGCCTGGGGAGAAAACTCCGGGCGTGTCAAGTCAGTGGGGCTGGGCTGAGGGCCCGTCTCCTGTTTAAACAAAAGGGCTATGTCTGTACTGAACTATTTTGTGCAAGAAATATGCAAATGAGGCAAAGCATGGAATATTGCCATGCCTCATTTGCATAATTAATTCAGCTTCATTTTTGCACACGAGGTTTTTGCACAAAAAGGCACCGTCTACACCGCTCCTTTTTGTGCAACAGTCTCTTGTGCAAAAAGCGGCCGCTCGTAAATTATGCAAATGAGGTGTGATGGTATTCCACGCTTTGCCTCATTTGCATATTTCTTGCACAAAACAGCGCAGTAGCCAAGGGGTCTGTCTGCTTGGCCCAGGGCAGTGAGTCTCCAAGCCAGGGGGAGCACACAACAGGGGGGTGGCTGGGTCAGCACAGGCCGGGCGCGGGCCCTGATACCTGGGGGGGCTCAGTAGAGAAGGTCGTGTGAGATCGGCAGTGACAGCCCCCCAAGCTCTTCAGGGCTATTTAGTGCTGGGGCACGAACCCCACAACCAGTGTCTGCCCCTCCCGGCTCTGGGACGCGCTGCCCACCTGTGTAGCCAAACCTGCCATGTCTGCAGAGCCCGGTGTGAGACCCCCAGCGTGTCTGCCCCAGGGCTGGACGAGGGGAGCCAGGAGGGTGTCTGGGGCAGTTGCTAGCTGCCCCCTGGGCTCTATGAGGGGGGCTGTGTGGCCAGTGCCCGTGCTGGGAGACGCCGGGGCAGTGGTAGAGGGTCTGTGCCGCTCGCAGGGCCCAGGGGACACGTCGCTCTGGGCAGAGAGTTCAGGCTGGAGCCGAGTCTCCACTGGCAGCCGGGTCTGTGGGCTGAGATCAGGGCTGGGGGGATTTTCCTGGCCAGGGCACATTTCACAGCCGCTCTGGAGTGTCCCAGCTGGTGCCCTGGTGCTCTGGGTCTGCCCGTCACCGCGTGGGGCTGGGGCTGGGGCTGAGGGTTGGGGACAGTCCCTCCCTGCCGGTCACTGGGCCTGGGCGCCTCAGCTGCTCAGGCAGGTTTGCAGAGGGGCTGGGCAATCGGGTGCTAATGGTTCATCGGCAGAACAATTCGATTTGGGGTCCAGTGAAACTGCTCCCGGCCCCAGGCTGAGTTTGCTGGCGAGTGTCCATGGACAGAGCCAGGTGCCGCCGCTTCCCTTCCAGCCTGTAGCCCAGGGGCTGGGACCCAGCTGGGAGCCCCAGGTCCCATCCCTGTGTGGGGCGGGGCAGGGATGGGAATGTGGGTCCCTCCTCAGGTGGGGGCTGGAACCGCTGGGCTCTGGGGGGTCTGATGTGGGGTCCCTCAGTCTCTGCGGCTGCAGATGCTCCCCGGGTCTAAACACGGCCCTGGGCAGAGTGTGGGGGTGAGCCTGGCTCTGCAGCACAGTGGGGCGGCCCCACCTGGGAACCCAGAGTCCAGCCCCAGTGACCTGCAGTTACTGACCCATAACTCAGTGAGGGGAGGGGCGCGGCCCCGGCACAGCAGTGTCTG
Source organism: Pelodiscus sinensis (assembly GCF_052426305.1). NCBI lineage: Eukaryota > Metazoa > Chordata > Testudines > Trionychidae > Pelodiscus > Pelodiscus sinensis. The sequence goes on from NC_143070.1 coordinate 30,211,220, forward strand.
AGGCCGTGGGAGCCGGGTTCCCTTGCACCGATGCAGCTGCCCCCGTGCAAATCCCCCAGCGCAGCCACGTGGGTGTGAACTGGGACTGGCCCCAGGGCAGCTTCTCCCAGGTGGAGGGGCAGGAAATGGGGAATTGCCCCTCCCCCTCTCCACTGCCCTCATTAGCAACAGCCCATTGGTTTGCAGTTGCACCCCCCTCCCATCCTCCACTGCCCTGCCCCTACTAGGAGCCCTGGGGGGGGGGGGCTGGGCTGGGGTGGTGGAGGCCTGTCCCCTCCCCTTCCACTCCCCTTCCTATATCCGTCCTTACGCTCCACCCCTCAATCCCCCTGGCACCTGCCCTTTCCCTTCCCCTCCCCACAGCCTCCTGGTTCCGCCTCCTTCCCTCACTGCCCTCCCAACACCTGCCCCCTGCCTCCTTCTTCTCTGTGCCCAGCCCCTCACTGCCCTCTGCCCCCGGTTCTCCTCACGCCCTTCTGCACCCTCACATGTGACTTGCCCCACCCCCCATCTTCCTCATGCCCCCTCCTTTCACCCCCTCTGCCCCGGCACCCACTGCTCCCTCCCCTCCCCCTTCCTTTTGTCTGCCCCTCCTTTCCCCCTTCTCTCCCCTGGCACCTGCCCCTCCCCCTGCCCTCTGGTGCCCTCCCTTCCCTCGCCCCCTTCAGCCTCCAGTAGCTGCTTCACACCTGGCCCCTTCTTGGCCCTGGTGCCTGTCGCACTCCAGGCTGCATCCCCTGAGCCCTGGCACCTGCTGCTTGTACCTTGTAGCCCCTGGCATCCCCCCCATTCCCTTGCCCTCCCACCCCCTGGCACCTGCCCCTCCTCCCACACTTTGTGCCCTCTAGCCCCTGGCATCTGCCCCACGTAGGCCTCAGCATGAGCCCTTCCCTCACCCCCTGTGCCTGCCCCTCCCCTCCCCTCTGCCTCCCGATACCTGCACCTTCCCACACCCCAAACCACTGGTGCCAGCCCCTTTGTGCTCCCTCCCCCGGCCCCCTGGGCCCATCTCTCCTCGCTGCTTTCCCAGCGCAAGTCCCTGCCTTTGGCCCCCTTTGGGCCCCCTGATGTTTGCTCCTTCCCCTCCCTCCTCCTCTAGCCCATTGGTGCCCTTCCCTCCCCTCTGGGTCCTGCCCCTCCCCTCACCTTCCCCTAACTTCTGGGTCCTGCTCCTCCCCTCCCCTTCTCCTAACCTCTGGGTCCTGCCCCTCCACTCACCTTTCCTCTGTCCCCTTGTGCCCTCCCTTCTCCACACCCAACTCTCCACCCTCCTCTGCTCCCCTGTTCCCTTGTCCCCACTCTGCCCCCTGGTGCCTGCCCTGCTCCTCTCTGCCCCTGTGCTCTGCCCCCCGCCAGCCCTGGTACTGCTCCTTCCCTTGCCCATCTCTGTTCTCCTGGCACCTGCCCTGCATGCCCCTCCCCCTTGATAACCACCCTCCCCATGCTGCCCTTTTGCCCCCTGGGGTCTGCCCCCCATGTCCCACCCCTCTATTTCCCCTCATCACCTGGCCGGCCAGTCTCCCACCCCCTCCTTGCCCCTGGGGCCACGTGAGGCCTGGAGAATGTGGGCAGGTGGGGAGAACGTGAGTCAGGAAGTGTCATTTCCTCTTCACTGCACACAGGAGCCAGGGGCACCCAGTGACGTGACCAGGCAGCGAGATTGACCCATGCACAAGGCAGCGTTTCCTCAGGCAGTGCAGTCGGCCGGCGGGACTCTGCCCGGGGGAGGGGGGGGGGTAAAGGCCAAAGTCACAGCATGGTCAGAAAGGGCAAGATCCGTTCACGGAGGGTCGCTCCGCCAGTGGCTCTGAGCCAGGATGGGCAGGGATGCGCCAGCCTGTTCTGAGTGTCCCTAGTCTCTGTGGACTGGATACTGGGAGTGGGTGACAGGAGAGGGATCACGAGACGATTCCCTCCTCTGCTCATTCCCTCTGGCTGCTCCAGGCGCTGCAGTGGCAGGAGGCAGGACACTGGGCAGAGGGACCAGGGGTCTGGCCCAATGTGGCTGATTTTGCATAAATATTAATTATAATAACAACACCATTAATACAGAAACTCCCCCAGACACTGGCCTGTCGCGCTAGCGATGTCGTGACACAACAGCCTTGGCAATGAATGGATTTGAAAAGTCTTGGCCTCCTAGGAAACGTGTTTTTCTATCCGGTTCCCAGGCACTAAGCAGGGCGCTGGAGTGACGTCTCTGAAACAGTCCCACAGACCCATGTTTTGGCTGCTGCTGTTTGCTGCGCCACTGTTCCCTCTACTGCTCTGTCCCCAATGGCCTGGCACCGGCACCTTCTGCTGCCCCCCTCCACGTGCCTCCAGCCAGTCCCTCAAGGTCCCACCAGCTCTGGGCGATGGCAGCTCTGAGCGCAGAACCTCGTGGCTAGTGCAGGCCGGGCTCCCCCTCACCCGCACACTGTCCCCAGCAGGGCTCAGCCCTGAGAGCTCTGTGACTGCAGCTCCATCTGTCACTGAACCAAGCCAAAGGCTCCGTCTGGCCCAGGCAGCTCTGTCTGCTCGGGAGAGAGGGGCCGGCAAACCCCTGGGCCACCCGCCCTCTTTTCACCAGCCCCCGGCAGCCCCACCCTGCTCCCCAGCACAGGGCGTGTGGGGGTGGCCAGGGCTTAACCTGTCACCAGAGAGGGGCCGGGCTCCAGCATGTTTGTTATTTTCCCAACTGATGGGCCAAGCCCAGAGGTGCCGTGGCTGGGAACTGCCAGGCCCAGAGGTCTCAGAGGGGCCAATTGAGTCTGTATCTTAAAAAACCCTCAAAAAACAACGCATGCTCCTGTAGCACCTGAGAAACCAACAACAAATCTAGTCATCTATCAAGGTATGTCTACACTAGCTCCCTAGGCTATCCTGGGCTTCATTTGCATCTTCCCGGACGCCGCCATTTTTAAATCCCCCCTTAGTGCGAATTCCGGCCCGTGGCTACACGTGGCACGGAATAGGTAGCTTGAATTAGGATCTCTGATACTAATTTTGTTTCAGCTACACCAGACTAACACGGCTACATTTCTATCAGTCGTCTCTCTGTTACTCTGTGGGCGCTGCAGGACTGTAAGCCCAGAGGTGCCGGGGCTGGGAACTGACGAGCCCAGAGGGGCCAGAGCTGAGCCCTGGGCAAACCCCAGCACAGATTCGATGCTGAGGGGCCCTCCCCCAGGCAGGCCCAGCCCAGCTCTGCTGCTGCCCGTCACTCAGACACTAAAAGGGCCCCAACATTTCCTGACTCCACATGGCACCTCAGTGGTTTGTGCCCAGCCCCAGGCAGAACGGATCCTGGGCAGCCCAGCTCTGTGGGCCGGGCCCCAGACAGGGCAGGCGTACCCCTGGCAATACAGGTTGGGCCTGGCATCATCCCAATCCGGCTCCTCATGAGCTGTCCCGGGGGAGGGGCTCCCTCAGACTCTGTTTACACACTAAGGCTACGTCTAGACTGGCCACAAATTCCGGAAAAGGGATGCAAATCAGGTAAGTCAGCATAGGGAAATCCGCGGGGGATTTAAATATCCCCCGCGGATTTAAATAAACATGTCCGCCACTTTTTTTCCGGCTTGGGGAAAAGCCGGAAAAAAAGTGTCTAAACTGGTGCGATCCTCCGGAATAAAGCCCTTTTCAGGACGATCTCTTATTCCTACCTGAGTATAAGAGATCCTCCGGAAAATTGCTTTATTCCGGAGGATCGCGCCAGTCTAGACGCTTTTTTCCGGCTTTTCCCCAAGCTGGAAAAAAAGCGGCGGACATGTTTATTTAAATCCACGGGGGATATTTAAATCCCCCGCGGATTTCCCTATGCTGACTTACCTGATTTGCATCCCTTTTCCGGAATTTGTGGCCAGTCTAGACGTAGCCTAGTGGTTCAGCCAGGGCAGCCGCATCAGCCCCATTGACACCGGCACAGACAGCAGCCAGGAGAGCTTGTCCGGGCCCTGCTGTCACACCCGCCCTGCGTTCTCAGGGGAGAGTCAGGAGCTGCCCAGTGGAACAGCAGAGCGTTCACATGGCCACAGCCCGTGTGTCTCCTGGGCGCGCCTCAGTGCACGTCATAAAATGTATTCCACACACGGCTAGGAGCAACTGGAGGGAGCACTGGTGTACACCCCCCCAGAGGTCCTCGGGAAATCCCGGCTGGAATCTGCCCCTTCCTTCACCCCACTCCCTCTGTCCTCATGGTACCTGTTTCTCTTGACGCCATTACCCCCTTCTGCTCCTCTCGTCTGCCCCTCCCCTTCCCTCTCCCAGCATCAGCCTGTCCCCTCCCCCCAGCCCTACCCCACTGACACCTTCCCACTCCTCCTTCCCGTTCCCTTCACTGTCTCCCCCTTGACCCCCGTTAGCCCTGGTGCCTGCCCCTCCCCTGCCCCATTGCTGCCAGCCCACCTGCTTACCTCTGCCCCCTGCCTTTAATCCCTCCCCAAGTGCCTCTCTAGCCCCCTGGCACCCACCCTTCCCACCCACTGCGAATAAAACCTTCTCTCCCCCATCTGCCCTGGTGCCTTCCCCATCCCTGTCCCCCGGCATTTGTCTCTCCCCCACTCTGCCCTTCTTGCTTCCCCTTTGTCCTCCTGCCCTGCCCCCTCCCATCAGCACAAGCCCCTTTCCTCTCCCCCACCCCCATCCTGGTACCTGCCCCCTCCTCTCACATTTCCTCCACCTTCCCCTTAGTTCTCCCTGCCCCTCTCCCTCTGCCCCCCTGACCCTGCATCCCTCATCCCCCTCCAGCCCCTGGTACAAGCCCCTCTGGTCACTGCTCCTCTGCCTCCCTGAGGCCCCTCTCTGCCTTCACCTCCGTCAGAATCACAGAACTGGCAGGGACCTCGAGAGCCATCGAGTCCAGTCCCCTGATCTCACGGCAGGACCAAGCACCATCCAGACCATCCCTGACAGGTGTGTGTCCAACCCGCTCTTCAATAGCCCCAGGGATGGAGACTCCACAACCCCCCCCAGGCAATTTATTCCAGTGTTTCACCCCCAACAGGCAGGAAGTTTTTCCTAATGTCCAACCTCAACCTCCCTTGCTGCAGTTTGAGCCCCTTGCTGCTTGTCCTGTCCTCAGAGGCCAAGGGGAACAATTTGTCTCCCTCCTCTTTGTGACACCCTTTTAGATACTTGCAAATCACTCTCATGTCCCTTCTCAGTCTTCTCCTTTCCAAACCAAACAAGCCCAATTCCTCCAGCCTCCCCTCCTAGCTCATGTTCTCTTGACCTTTCATCATTCTTGTTCTTCTCTGGACCTTCTCCAATTTCTCCACCTCTCCTGAAATGTGGGGCCCAGAACTGGACACAAGACTCCAGCTGAGGCCTGATCAGTGCAGGGCAGAGTGGAAGGACGACTCCTCGTGTCTCGCTCACAGCGCTCCTGGGAATCTGCCTCCCTGGTGCCTGCTCTTCCCTTTGCCCCTCGGCCTGCCTGGGGTCTCCTCCCTGGGCCCCCCTTTGGATCCTGTGGTGTAGGCCCCACCCCATCTCTGCCACACTGGTGCCCACATCTCCTTCCCCCTCTGCCTCCCTAGGGCCTGCCCTTCCCCACACCCCTCTGTCTGCCCCTGTGCCCCTCTGCTCCCTTCCTCCCCCTCTGCCCCCTGGTGTCCACCCCTCCCTCTGTCCTCCTTGCATCTGCCCCTCCACCCAGCCCCCCTGGGGACTGCCCCTTCCCTCACCCCTCTGTCCCCTTGTGCCTGCTCCTCTTGCCCCACATTGACCCTATGGTTGCTCCCTCTGCTCCACCCCTCCCCCTCTGCCCCATCATCTGCCCCTCCCCTTCCTCTCCCAGCATTACCCTGCCCCTCCCCCCACTGTCAGCTTGCCGCCCCTCCCCCGCTCCTTCTGCCCTTTTCCCGCTCTGTGTCTCCTCACGGGCAGAGGGGCCCTGACTCCTCTCAGACAATAACACCCCCCCCCTCGCACAGCGATTAACGGGGGGGGCAGGTTAATTTCCCCCTTAGCCCAGAGACCCGCCCCTCCCCCGGCCCTGACTCTGTGACTCTCTCCCCAGTGGACGTGATGCTGGATCCAGACACGGCTCATCCCAAACTCGTCCTGTCTGAGGGTCGGAAACGTGTGAGATACGGAGACACGCGCCAGGATCTGCCCGACAACCCCGAGAGATTTGATTATTGTTACTGTGTCCTGGGCGCCGAGGGGTTCGCGGGCGGGAGGCGTTACTGGGAGGTGGAGGTGGGAGACAAGACGAAGTGGGACCTGGGGGTCTGCAGGGAATCTGTGCGCAGGAAGGGGCAGGTCACATACTCACCTGAGGATGGATACTGGGTCGTGGTGCTGAGGGACGGGGGATACAAGGCCTGCACCTCCCCCCTGACCCCCCTCCCCGTGAGCGCCAGGCCCAGCCGGGTGGGGGTTTTCCTGGACTACGAGGCGGGCGAGGTCTCGTTTTACAATGTGACTGACGGGTCCCATCTCTTCACCTTCACCGGCACCTTCTCCGGGACGCTCCGCCCCTATTTCAGTCCCGGTCTCAACGCCGGGGGCACCAACGCGGCTCCCCTGGGCATCTGCCCGGTGCCGGCCCAGGCAGGAGGGAATCCCTGCCCCTGACAGTGACCCCGCGGCACCGACCGGCCCCTCCCAGCGCTGCGGCTCTTCCCCCAGGGCAGGGCCGGTTACTGCAGGTACCTGGACGTTTTGTGCCAACCGGTCACTGCCCCTTTCCCTTTGCAACTGGATTCTCCAGTGGAAAACCGGACACCTGGCAGCCCAGCCCAGGCTGGTGAATGGGACCCCCTGGTTGGAAGGAGCCCAGGCTGCCTTTCCCCCCGTCCCGGGTTTGCTCCACCCCAGCACAGGGTGAGGCTGGTAAGAAACATGGCCAGACAGCGGGTGGGGTTTGCTGCCCTCACCTTGCCCCATCCCCTGCCCCACATGAGGGGGGAGGGGACTTTCACTCCTGTCAGAGTTTTCTACTGCTTTGAAATCTCAGTGGCTCAGTGGTGTGAGGCTGGATCTGTTCCAGCAGCCGGGCTGCTTCCTGGCCTAGTTCCAGCCCTTCCCCAGGACTGAAGCCGGGCTGTGGTGTGGCCGCTCCTGGGGCTGCCCCCCCCCATACCTCTCTTTTTCCCCTCAGAGGCCCCTGGCCCCAACCCTCTCTGCCCTAGGTGGGGGCTCACAGCCAGCCTCCCAAGGGGCAGCCTGGGGCTTCCCCTGCCATGCACACAGGCTGCATAGGGAGCAGCGCTCCCCAGCCAGTAGAGGGGCACGTTTCACCATCTCCCCAAGAGGTGTGAAAGAAAAAAACTTTTTCTAATTTAGAAACCTGTCACTGTAACAAGGTGTCAGCACAAGAACATTTTCCTTTACATTTCAAGAGCTTTTTATTAAAAATCTATTTTTAGAAATGGAATTTTTGTCCTTTTTCTTCCCTCACATCAATATCGATGTTTCACTTGCTCACAGAGCATTGTGTGTATTTCCGCTGCGGCACTTCAAGCAATCCGAAACCTTTCTCTGAACCCAATTCATTATGGCATTGTCAGACTGATCAGTGACAATGTCAGTGTGTCATATCCAGCGCAGCCACATACATGTGCGGCTGCTCCCTCGCTCTCTTGCCTTGACCAGCTCTCTCGTGGGTTCTGTAACAGAAGCGTCTCTCACTCTCAGGGCATTTTTACAGTGTCCTTGTGATGGGGTGGTGGGGGCTGAAGGGGTAAGCCCCTCACCCCGCACCAGAGCAGCGCCTGGCCCCAGCGCCACGGTGCGCAAGCGGCTCTGAAGAGCCTGTTCGGCTGCAGCCACTTGAGCAGGCACAGGGATTTCCCCAGATGATGTGCTGGAGGGCCAAGGAGTGCATGCGCCAGCATCCTGGGAAGAGGGCGCTGGCTTTAAAAAGGAGGGTGTCTGCCCTTGGAGGGAGAGGGCAGGAGTCGTGGCGGCTGCAGGAGCCTGCAAGGCAGGCAAGGGGGGGGCGGCCCAAGGAGCAGCGAGACCCCGAGAGGCTGAGGCCAGAGAGGCACCAGGCGACCAGGGGAAGAAAGGTGACTGGAGTGGCCAAGACGGAGCACGGCCAGAGGGAAGGAAGGAGCCCAGGACGGGGCCAGGGAAAGCCTGTGGGCCGGAGAGTTGCGACATTGCCCACCCCCCCGGCTGAACAGGACGTTAGTCACACCTGTTCTTAGGATCCTGGGCTAGAACCTGGAGAGAGGGAGGGTTCAAGTCCCCCTTCCCTCCTGGCAGATATGAGGGCTCCTCGGGCAGTAAGGAGTATCATCACCAGATTAAAGGACACTGGAGTGAAGGGGGGTTGCAATGACTGGGAAGGGGGTCAACCCCAAAAAGGGGGTGAGCCCCCCCAACAGGGGTGAACCCCTAACAGGTGGTGGAGAATGTGGGTGCTGTCCCGGGGACCCTAGACTGAAAGGGGACACACAGTTAGCCCCCAAAGTCAGGAACAGCAGCGACAGCTGGTTAGAGAACTGGTGGAACAAGAAGAAAGATGGGTGCAGCAAGGGGCCACCTTAGGGAGGGCAAGCGTCACACCCCTGGCAGAAGGAGGCGAGGGGACAGCGGGGACAGGCCAATTGCCAATAAGGTTAACAAAGATGGGGCCGTTAGACGACCCGGAGGCCTATCTCGTAACTTTTGAGAGAGTAGCTCAAGCTGCCCGCTGGCCCGAAGAACACTGGGCCACCCTCTTGGTGCCATATCTCACAGGGCCCGCACAACTGGCTTACAGGAGCCTAGTGGCCCAGGATGCGTTAAGGTATTACAGAGTTAAGGGAGCCATACTAGACCAGGCAGGGGTGACCCCCACAGACTTATAGGCAAAAGTTTCGGCATGAGAGGTACCCTACTAGGGCTCGGCCACGAGTCGTGGCACAAAAATTGCGCGAACTGGGGTGGCGCTGGCTTGAACCAGACAAAAGAGTCAGCGCCCAGTTAGCAGACACAGGGGTGCTAGAACAATTCCTCCGGATTCTCCCCCCAGGGCCGCAACAGTGGGTTCATAGACACTATCCCCAGACGTTAATTGATGCAGGCTCCCTAATGGAAAACTATCTAGCCACCGAGCCCCTGGGGGGGGAGCGCTGCTGAGTTCACAGCTGTGATGGCCGAGTGGTTAAGGTGTTGGGCTAAAAATCCAATAGGGTTTCCATGTGCTGGTTCAAATCCTGCTCACAGCAAGGCCTGTTGTTTGGTCACACCCCTCACCAGGACAACAAGCTGCACAACCCCTGAGACACTCTCCTGGTCCCCAGTCAATCCCTTTCTGTGCCTTCCAAGAGAGACACAGGGCATGGTGCCTCATTATGGGTCCCTGAGCTCTCAGGCAAACTTGCAGTCCCTGCCCCTTGCCCAGCACCCCATGGCTCAGCCCTACTTCTGAGGGCTGCCCTGCTGTAGAGTGTGATAGGAGTTGAGTGAGAGGCTGGGCGTCCGGGCGTCCCCCAAAAGTCCATCCTTGAACGGCAGAAATGTTGGGGATATGGTGTGGGTCACCCCTCCCCAGGCACACAGCCCCCCCCCACCCCTGCCCTGTGTTGGGAGCAAAGGGTTTAGAGAAGTATTGTGGGGGCGGGACAGGTCTTGTTCCCTGCTCTTGCTCTGGCTCTTCCTCCAAGAACTTGGCCAAAGAATTGGTAACAGAATATTTGTCCAAGTTTATGTACAGAAAAAAACTGACAAGCATGTTTCTGTGGGGTAGTGGTTACTGTGTTTGCTTAACATGCTGAAAGCCCCTGGTTCACAGAAGGGGGGGGGAGCCTCTCTTATTGCGGCTCCTCTTGATGCCCAGGTAAGCACAGCTCCTGCTGCTTGGCCTGTGCTTGGGATAAGCCCAACTCCCGGGCTGACTGGCCAAGGAGGGGCAGGAGGGGCCAGTGTGTGTGAGGGCGTTGCCCAGATGGGCAGCCCCAGGCTGGGAGGACAGAGCTGCCCGACATCTCTAGGGCTCCTGAGGCCCAGGGGGTCCCAGCACAGACACAAGAGCAGCAGCCTTGGCCAATGGTCCCAGGTTTGCAGGGACCATCCCTGGCTCCCCACTCAGACTGGCCAGGGGGGCACGTCGGTGCTAACAACATGCTCAAGTGGCGCCGTGTTCCAGCCAGGCCGACAGGGAGAGTTTCTTGTAGTGCCACCCAATGCCCACGAGTGTGGCCCTTGCACCTGCTCCCCTGGCCCCTGTGGGGCTGGCAGGAAAGAGGCCCAGGGCTAGGCTGGAGCGAGGGGAAAGCAGGAGGCAGGAAGAGCCCCAGACTGGAGCCCAGCTCCCCTTTCCTCCTCTGGGCACCTTGAGCAGGGGAGCTGGTGCTGACAGCTCCAAGGGAAGGCTCAGAAGCCACAGAGCAACTGAGGCAGGGCAAGAGGGGGGCAGGGCCAGGCCCCCCTCTTGGATGTAGAGCCACAGAGACCCCCGACTGGGCTGCTCCCGCCCTCTGGCTGCCAAACGCTGAGCGAAGGCCCCACCCACCAGATAGCGGGCGGCTGCCGACGCTCTGAGACCAGTGTGAGAAGGGGGCAGGAAAGCAGGTCCAGGCCCCCTCACCACTGCTCCCACAGACCCAGCCTGCTGGGAGGAGGCTCTGGCCACCTCCTTCCTTCCCCTCTCTCTCAGCTCCCTTCTCCTGGGGGCTGAAAGGGACTTGGATCCCGGGCCCAGCCCCCTTCCTCAGGGGGAGGAGAAGATGTCTGTGTCTTGCCCCCATTGTCACCACTCCATTGATGACTCCAATTCTTGCTGCCTGCAGTGTCCAGGTGAGAGAGGGTCTCTGTCCTCCCACCCTGCTTGAGCTGGTTGCTGGGTTTCTCCTCCTGCTCAGCTGGCTGGCTCCAAGGAGCTCACACGAGACTAGTCAAATGTGCCCCCATCAGCACCTCACCCTGAGCCACAGCCCTTGTGCCATTGCTGGGTGGGCATTAGCCAAGGAAGCAGCAACTCCCAGGAAGGGCTGGGAGGAACAGAGGCGAGTCACAGGAACATGATTTGTCAGGGCCCAGCTGTGGCCAAAAAGGGTGAAATGATCATTAAATAAAGGGGAACGTTAGAAAGGATTACCTATTAACACCTGGCAAAGGCTGGGATTGAACCAGGGACCTTCAGAGCTTCAGTTTAACACTCTCCCAAGTGAGCTACTTTAACTGACACATTTGGCCTGTAATTCTCCTCAGAAGATGGAAATTGCAGTTGGTTCGCTCTCTGGTTCTACTAAAGCTGGACCCAGGGCTAGACTTTTTCTTTCTAAAACCCTGGTGAAAAGGGAAAGCCAATTGCTTGCAGGTTGAGAAAGTGAGTTAAAGAAGGGCACCGCCCAGCATGGGGCTTGAACCCACAACCCTGAAATTAAGAGTCTCATGTGCTTCCAACTGAGCTAGACAGGCTATGCGGGAAAAGTTTCCTAATATCCCATCACAGCATAACAGGAGCCAAGTGTTCTCCACTGCCTGACTCAAGGCTCTTCCTTGCCCCTAATGTGGAGTTCTGCTCTGTGGAAAGGTTTGAACTCGAACCCCACTCCCGACACACCCACTTCTTTCCCCACAAGGAACGGCCCCATTTCCATCTCTCCAGGGACAGGAGAAGGGCTCTGGCCTGTTCTCTGCAAAATGCTCAGCCTGTTTCATTTTCTGCAGGAACGAGTGGGATCCATGCGCCCTGTTCCCGAGTGAGAGGTATATGTCCTCTTCCCCCCTTTCCACAGACACAGCAGGCCAGGGGGCTATGAGCCTCCAGAGGCCCCTTCCTACATGGCCTCCCACAAAGCTGGGGTGAAAAGCTGCTAGATCCCAGAGGTAGCAGGATTCACTCCCATCTTCTCCTGCCCGTGCCCTGGTGCTGAGGGGCCGGCCCCTTTCCTGCTGCCCCAACTCTTATTCCCACAATGCACTTTGTGCAGGGGCCCTTGGTCTTTCTGCCAAGGTGCGTGGCTGGCAGCCAGGACTCAGGACCCTTCCCCCAAACCCCCCTCTGACCCGCTCACACTGTCTGGCTGCCTCCAGCATGGGCTGAGCTCAGGGGTCAGGTGGGTGACCTGCCCTGCAGCTGTGATGGCATCAGGCCCTTCCCGCCGGCCTGCTCCGTCTGGAGATGGAGCTCCAGTGGCCTCAGACACCCAGCAAGAGGAACAAAACTCTCTCTGTTGAACCTCAGGGAATGGAAGCCAAAGCACCTGAAACTCGTAGCAACCACCTGAGTCTCAGGAGGTCCCACTCTGAAATTTGAACTCAGATTGCAGGATTCAGAGTCCTGAGTGCTGCCCCTTACACCATGGGACCTACACATACAGCTTCTGGTGGGGACCTGGGATATCCAGGTCTCAGGCTGGCCTCTGCTCTCCTGGCTTCCCACCAAGGCTATGTCTATACTCGCGGCTTCTTGTGTGAGTAATATGCAAATGAGGCTAAATGTGGAACATCTCCAAACCTCATTTGCATACCTAATGAGACACCATTTTTTTCAGAAGAGGCTTTTGTGCAAGAATGAGTTACATCTATTACTTTTCAGGAAGAACGGCATTGCGTAAGAGGGTTTTTCTTGCACAAGAAGGGGCAGTGTAGACACTCCTTCTTGCGCAAGAACCTCTTCTGAAAAAAATGGTGGCTCATTAGGTATGCAAATGAGGGTCAGCTAGATTCCATGCTTAGCCTCATTTGCATATTACTCACGCAAGAAGCCGCGAGTGTAGACATAGCCCAACAGTTTCATCTCTCAGGGCTCTCTGGCTACATCTCCATGGCACATTTATTTTGGAATAAGCTATTCTTGAACAGTGATTTCAAAATAGCACGTCTACACTGCAGGGAAACTTCAGAATGAGTCCGAGTCAGGCTCCGGTAATGTAGACGAGTTATCTCGATTTAGAGCCCTGGTAGAAATAACTTAGAATGGGCCTAGGGAGGGGCCATTTTGAAATAGCGGAAGTGGAGCATCTCCACACGCATTATTCTGAAATAGCTATTTGGGAATAGGTGTTATTCTTTGTAGGATGAGGTTTACAGAAGTTGGAATAAACCATCTATTACTTCAGATTATTTCACATTAACGGAATTGCTGCACAGACTTTGGCATTGTTATTCTAAATGGCCATTATTCCAAAATAACTTTTCTGTGTAGACAGAACCTGTGTCCTGCCCCAGCTCTGCTGCGTTCAGGACAAATTCCTCGTTAGGGTCCATCTCAGTCTGGGGTCAGTGAGAGTCCATCCCACCTGAGATGTGTGTTACACAAAAGCCTCGTGTTCCCTGTGTAGAAGCAATTTTATGTTTAGCTAGAAGCCATCTTGTATATCAGAAACCATTTCAGCTTTTCTCTCAAGCACGTAGACCAGAGTGAACTTTGGGTGTGTCTAGACTACTGAGTTTTGTCGACAAAAGTGGACTTTTGTCGACTAAACTATACCAGCGTCTACACTACCGCTGAGTTCTGTCGACATAACGTCGACAGAACTCAGCAGTTTTGTCGACGCTGGTATACCTCATTTTACGAGGCATAACACCTTCTGTCGACAGAGTTCTGTCGACAGAAGGTGTTATTGCCTGTAGGGTTGCGTCTAGACTACAGGGTTCTGTCGACAAAGCAGCTTGCTTTGTCGACAGAACTCAATGTGTCTGCATGCTCTATGTCGACAGAAGTTTTGTCGACAGTATCTGTCGACAAAACTTCTGTCGACAAAACCCTGTAGTCTAGACGTACTCTTTCTGTCACCCCGTGAGAAGAGGCCTACAGGATGGGCTATTGGTATGTGTTAATTGGGCTGGTTGGGACAGGAGATGTACTCCCTCGTACCTGTCCGCCATCTTGTTGATAAAGCTATGTTTTTTTCCAAATTTAATTGAGGATTTCTGTGATTGGATGCCCTGACGTCAGACTGTTTGGCTAAGGGTATAAAGATACTAGGATTGATTGTATTAGCAGCCTTACTGGGCCCGGCTCTGCTGTGACCACGTTTGGCTCATGCTGTGCTTTATTAATTAATAAAGCTGTTTGTTAGCTGCCGAAACACAGAGGAGCGTGTTTTTGCTTCGACACCTGACTAGTGCACAATACGGGCTGCAGGTATCTGTTTTGTGTGGGGGTGTAGCTCAAGGTACGTCTAGACTACATGCCTCTGTCGCCAGAGGCATGTAGATTAGGCTACCCGACAGAGTAAAATGAAGCGGCGATTTAAATAATCGCCGCTTCATTTAAATTTACATGGCTGCCGCGTTGAGCCGACAAACAGCTGATCAGCTGTTTGTCGGCTCAGCGCGATAGTCTGGACGCTCCCCTGCCGACATCAAAGGGAGTTGTCGACAACCCAGGTATGCCTCCTGGGATGAGGCATACCTGGGTTGTCGACAACTCCCTTTGATGTCGGCAGGGGAGCGTCCAGACTATCGCGCTGAGCCGACAAACAGCTGATCAGCTGTTTGTCGGCTCAGCGCGGCAGCCATGTAAATTTAAATGAAGCGGCGATTATTTAAATCGCCGCTTCATTTTACTCTGTCTGGTAGCCTAATCTACATGCCTCTGGCGACAGAGGCATGTAGTCTAGACGTACCCTCAGTGGCGGAGTGTTCGACTGTAGATCAAGTGGTTCTTGGTTCAACGTCAAGTGCCCCCTTAGGAAATCTTCCTTTAATAGAAACATTTACCTCTCCAGTTCTATTGCACCCTGGATTTCTGTTGTATGTGGACTCTTTAAATGAATACAAACCCTTAATGTTTTCTGGCACCAATACACATAAACCAGGCAAACCTGTTCCTCAGCTGGAACCAGCTCAAACCCGCTGTGTGTCTGGTTTGTGTTTCCAGCAATTCAACAAGGGTGTGCTGTAGATGCCCATTGGCATGTCCTTGGTCTCTAAGGGCTGGGCTGTGCAGAAGAACAAGAACCACACCCAGCTGGGGAGGAAGGGCTGCGGTCAACCTTCAGGAGTTCGATTTAGTGAGTCCAACTAAGACCAGAGAGCACCTGACTAGGGGTCAGAAGTCTGCTCTTGCTGCCTTTGGCTTCCTGCTGTGAGGACATGGCCAAGCTCAACTGAAGGAAGCTGCCTCCAGCTACATAAGGGGGGATGGTGGGAGGAGCAGACACATTGGCCAGGCACCACTGGGGGCTGCCTCCCTCACCTCCCCCGTACTTGGGAGGTGCCTGGGCCAGCTTAGCCATGGGGCCGCTCTCTGGGACAGCAAACATGGACACAAGGCAGGATTCTCTCATTCTAGGACCATTTGTTGGTTTTTAAGCTTTTACAGCTACAGACTAGCAGGGCCCCACCGAAGGGAACGACTATGTGGCCCTCAGACCTTTTGTTTGCTGGTGCCCACACACTGCTGAGCTCACAGCTGTGATGGCCAAGGGGTTAAGGTGTTGCACTTGCAATTCAATAGGCTAACCCTGCAAAGGTTCAAATCCTGCTCACAGCAAGGCCTGTGTTTTGGCCACACCTCTAACCAGAGCAACAAACCCCTGAGTCACTCTCCCCACACTCTCCATCCCCTGTCAATCCCCTTCTACTTCTTTCAGTGCCACGTCCAGACTGAAGAGGACGCTCTTTCTACGAGGCAGAAGGGACGTGTCCAAAGAACAGGGTTTTCCAAAATTTGGTGCCATGTAGCAGCAGATGGCAGGAGCCAAAGAGGCTTGACAGCCTGTTCCATCCCAGCGCGCCGCCCTCCCAGCCTGCTGCTGCTCCAGGAGGGGGTGTCAAGTCATGTGCATCGGGGCATTCGTGATGTCACGTGTGATACCAACACACAAAGCCCTGCCCCCCACCCCAGGAGCTACTGGCAGGCAGGCACAGACCCTCTGTCCTCACCTCCGCAACCAGCCGTTCCCAAGGGGGTGAGTCTGGGCAGAAGGTGATTCCAGGATTCTGTTCCTGGCCTTGTGGACAGAGATACCAGGACAGAGAAGCAGCCCCAACAGGCCCCTCCATAGCTCAGCTTATAGAGCAGAGGACTGGAGCAGCTGCCCCTAGGTGGCTGGTTTGACTCTACTTCTAAGGAGAGTTCTTTTCCCCTCCCCTGGATGAGGCAGAGCAGGCAAGGCCCTTTTAGGGGGGACAGACAGGCTCTCTACAGAGGACCCAACCAACAGCTCAGCCCCGGAAACAAAGGTCTCCTGCCAGAGCCAGGAAATGAACCAGACACCTTTAAATCTTCAGTTTAACACTGTCCCCCACCAAGCTAGTTCAGCAGCTGTCAGGGAAGCTTTTCCCCACAGCAGCACACAAGAGAGCAGCTGTTGTCAGTGGCCCTGTAGGGCAAGATGAGCTTGATCAAGCCTCAGACCAGCTGGACTAGCCAGCCCACATCACAGTGAGTCACTAGTGACCCCATCAGAGAAAAGCCCTTGGCAGCTGCAGAGACGTCCCTGTAGCTTTCTCTGGTGTCTTTTCCAAGAGATCTCTCGTGGGGCTGCTGGCTTGGGAGTTTAATGCTTGATACTAGTAATGCCAAGGTTATGGGTTCAAGCCCCATGCTAGTGCCAAGGCTGTTTGGTTTGGTACCTCGTCTTTGTGTACCTACCTGCTATGAATAAGGAAAGAGAAAAAAGGCCTGAGATGTGAAACAGAGGAAAGGAAGCATGGAGCAGAGTGTCAGCCCCTTTTCCTCTTCCTGTAGCGCTGCCCATGCAGGAGAGAGAAGGGGCAGTTTGAGTCACCCAGCTCTGCCCCATGTGAAAATGGCAAGTGTTGCCTTAGAATTGAGGGAGTGGTGGGAAGGAGCCTGAAGTCACCTCTTGGGTCACAGCTGCTGTTACATGTGACAATGAGACACTGAGGTGAGAAAAATGACTAGACAGTGGCCATGTGAAACATCAGGCTGGTTTCCCTGAGTGGGAATCAGACCAGACCAGCAAGAGTTTTGTATCCTAGCCACTAGACCACCAGAGACACCTGACACATGCCTCTTTGCTCACCTACATTAGCCTTGCGCAGGATGAGGGTGATGAGGGTCCATTCTCCCTTGCCCAAAGGGGACAAGAACAGAAACCAAACAGAACATCAAAGCAGCCAGACAGGGCCATGCCAGTTGCCCAACTAGCCCAGGATCCTGTCTCACAACAGCAGCCAATTCCATTGTCCCGAGGGAATCCTCAGGACAGACAGTTATTAAATGATCCCTCCCGTCACCCATTCCCAGCTCCTGGAATACACTAACTAGGGACACCTGCCCTGTCCATCCTGGTGAAATGCCATTCATTGTGGCCACCAGGGCTTCCAAAGTTGAGTAGCTCTGCATTATGGGTTCTTAGTAATGTCAAGAACCTCAAGCAATGTAAAGCCAGAGTGTGATGGAACTGGAAAGGAAAATATTTCAACTAGAAGGAAACTTTCTAAGGGGGCACTTGGATTTGAACCAAGGACCACTTGATCTGCAGTCAAACACTCTGCCACTGAGCTACACCGCCACAGAAATTGGCATCTGCAGCCAATGTTGGGAACTGGATAAGGAACAAGAGACAAGAGGCTTTTGTGTAACTCACATCCCAGGTGCCACCCTTGGGCTTGGTCTCCACACTGAGCAGGCGTGTGGCAGGGGTCTGATGCTGTCACAGCTGCAAGGCAAGTCACCCACCTGGCCCCTGAGCTCCATGTGGGCAGCAGCCAGACCGTGTGAGTGGAACAGAGGGTCATGGGGGGCGGGGATTTGTATATTTTAGGAAGGGTCCTGAGTCCTGGCTCCCAGCCATGCACGTTGGCAGAAAGACCAGCGGCCCCTGCACAAAGCGCATTGTGGGAATAAGAGTTGGGGCGGCAGGAAAGGGGCCGGCCCCTCAGCACCAGAGAGCCGGTGGGAGAAGATGGGAGTGAATCCTGCTACCTCATGAGCAAAGGCAGCACTTTTCCAATGCAGCTAATTCTGCCCCACCTGCAACCTGTCTCCAGTGCTTCTGCCACTGTCTGGCCCAGGAGGGCTGGTGTCCAGCAGCTCTCTGCCCCAATGTGGCTGGCTTTTGGGGAGAGCAAGTAGGAAGTGGGGACCGGGCCGGGGAGGGGGGGCTACTGGAGCCACTTAGCCCCCGGCTGGCTCTGCTGGTAAAAAGAAAAAATGGAAATTTCTCCCCGCATTGGAGAATGTGGGTATCGATCCCACTACCTCTCACATGCGAAGCAAGCACTCTCCCACTTGAGCTAATTCCCCTGCTAGATGCACAATGGTTTTCTTGGAAGCTCTTCCCTTCTCCACAGAGACGTCGGCCTTCCAGGTCAGTTAGTCGTGGGAAAGGAGAAGGCTCCAAAAAGGCCTCAAGGGCAGATCTCAAGGAGACTCCCTGCAGCAAAGCCATGAGGGGGGGGGGGGGGGGGGGGGGGGGGGGCTCTGAGATGGCCCCTGCCCTGCAGCCTGTCCCACCTGGCCATTGTCATGGACTCTCTGTGAGGTCATCACCTCCCAACCTCCATTAGCCAATAAGCTGAGGGGCTGCAAAAGGCCCTTGTGATGTCACTGCCACACCCACCCCTGCCCTCCAGGGCTAATGTCCTGCCCCAGGCAGCCCCTTTGCATGGCTGAGCTGCTCCCAGGGGTGAAAGTGACACATTTCTCACAGGGCCTGTTCTATTGGGCACCACCCCTTGGGCTGGGCAGGAGGGAGGGGAAGGCTCAAGGCAGGAAGTTGGGGGAGGGGTTGTGATAGGACAGTACCTGTAAGAAATTAAAATGTGGAGTGTGGGAGGCTCAAGGCAGGGATTTGGGGAGTGTGTGAGAGTGGGGGGGGGGGGGGCTCAGGGCAGGGGTGAGGATGTGGGAGGTAGAGAAGTCAGGGCACAGGATCTGGGATATGGGGGAGGCTTGGGGCTGGGACTGTGTGTGTGTGTTGAGGGGATCCCTCTGCTTCCTGGAATCAGCCGCTGATCAGTTTCAGCAGCAGCTGACTTGGGGATGCCTGGGGTTCTTAAGTTGAATCTGTATGTAGGTCAGAACTGGCGTCCAGATTCAGCCACTGTTGAAACTGATCAGCAGCAGCTGAATCTGGACGCCAGTTCCGACTTACATACAGATTCAACTTAAGAACAAACCTACAGTCCCTATCTTGTACGTAACCCAGGGACTGCCTGTAGGCGCATTGATTATTTTGAACTATGGGATGCACCCCTAGTGAGTTAGAGCTGAACTCTGCCCCCAGCTCCCTGCTCCACCCACCCACCTACCTACTGACTCCCTCGCTGCCATGGGGCTGTTTGCACTGGCCTCTTCTCTCTGTAGCCAGGCTTCAGCCAGGACTGAGACTCAGGCAGGAGAATGTGACCCGGCTCCCTGCACCTGGGCCCTGCATTTCTCATCCCTTCAGAGACACTTGCTAATGGAGGAATCAATCACAGTCACGTGAGTGTAGATTATGAAACTTTGTAGCTATTGTTGCCTTGGAAACTCCCCACAGACCTTCCCCTCGGGTCCCGGGCAGCCCACTCACACTGCACAGCTTTCTTCGAGGTGAGGGTGCTGTGTAGACGTGCCCGTCCTGTTGAGGGCCAGCCTGCTGGGGGGAGGCTCTGGCCACTTCCTTTCCTTGTCTCTCTCAGGCTGTGTCTACACTGCAGGGCTACGTCTACACTGCAGGCTTTTTGTGCAAGAGCAACTGCTCTTGTGTAAAATCTTGCAGAGCGTCTACACTGAAGGCACATTTTTGCGCAAGTAAATTTATAGTGCAGCATCAGACAACAGGGCTTCTTGCACAGAAGTTATTGCTCTCCCCACGAGTAATAAGCCCTCTTGTGCAAGAACTCGTCCACAAGGTGGCAGTGTGGACGGGCAACAGGGGTTTCTTGCTCAAGAAAGCCAAATATCTAAAATGCCCGTCAGAGCTTTCCTGTGCAGGAGAGCGTCCACACTGCCATGGCTGCTTTTACAGAAAAGCACTTCTCTTGTGCAACAGCACAAAACAGGGTAGATGTAGCCAGGGGGTGTTTGGGTTTGTTACGAGCACTGAGCTTTGTACAACAGCCCAGGGAACATTGTGAAAAGCCAAAACCTTCCGGCCCTGGGTGTCCTTGGCCAGTCAGCAAGTGGCAGAAAGGTTCCCTGAAGTGCTGACTTCAGGTGATTTGAAGCAAATTGTAACAGCTCAGATGAGATGGCCGAGTGGTTAAGGCGATGGACTGCTAATCCATTGTGCTCTGCACGCATGGGTTCGAATCCCATCCTCATCGGGTGTTTGCAGCCCTTCCTCTTGCCTCTCTCAGAGGTTCAGTGCCAGCCTCTCCTGCAACCCTGCCTGCCCCACAGGGGAAATCTCCACAGAGACACTCCCAGATGGGACCCTCAATCCCTTCTGCCCTCAAGGGGAAACCTCACAAAGGAGATTCCAGGCAGCCAGGCCATGGGGGTCTCTGAGATGCCCCAGCCCTGCAGCCTGTCCCACCTGGCTGTTGCCATGGTCCCTCTGTGAGGTCACTGCCTCCCAGCCAATGAGCTGAGGTGCTGCAAAAGTTTCTTGTGATGTCACTGCTGCCTTGTAGGCTCATGTCCTTCCCCTGGCCAGCCCCTTGGCATGTGTGAGCTGCTTTCCCTGCCCCCGTCACTCAGGGCTGGTTCTGGGGCTCACACAGGGAACATCAGAGGCTGCTCAGGGGGCCACATTGCTAGGCCAGGGGCCCTCCTGTGGGGCTGTGAGTGTTGCTGTCCCTGCTGTATAGACAGGGCCATAGAGCCTCAGGAGGCTGCAGTGGTGATAGACACTTCCCTGGTTTTGGGAGCTAGACGAGATTTCAAGTCCCATGACTTGGAGGCAGCTACCGATACCCATGGAAAACTGATTTTCAGAGGGGTGTGATCAGCCCTTCCTGTGTATCTGGCTTCTTCAAAGGGGCTTAATCAGGAGCTAAAAGTTGAAGAAGGGACAGTTAGAAGGTGAATTTCTGTCTCTGGCACTGTCCCACCTGACAAAGAATTTACATTCCTCTGCTTTCTGAGACAGTTGGCAAGGATGCTCCACAATGGCTCTCTCTCTCTCCCTCTCTGCAGAAGCTGTTCAGACCCCTCACTAGCCAATGCTGGTGTCAGGTGCAGCTCTGAGTGCTAAAACCCCAGGTGTGCAAAGTCAGAATGAAGGGAAGCATTTTGCTCTAGAAGTGACAGCCGGAGGGAGGTGGCTGTAGCAGAGCAGGGTCTGTCTGGAGACAAAGCGGAGCCTGAGGATGAGAAGGCCCATGAGAGGCAGAGACTCCAGAGCGGGAGGGTGGGAGGGCTAGGTATTTGGTCCAAAAAAGAACTGGATAATTGAATGCAGGAAAGGTCAATCAAAGGCATTTAACCAGTATGGACAGGGCAAGTGTCCCTAGCTGATGTATACCTGAAGCTGGGAATGGAGGGATCACTTAATAACTGTCTGTCCTGAGGATTCCCTCCGGACAATGAAATTGGCTGGTGTTGTGAGAAAGGATCCTGGGCTAGTTGGACAACTGGCATGGCCCAGTCTGGCTGCTTTGATGTTCTATTTGGCTGTTCTTGTCCCCTCTGGGCAAGGGAGAATGGACCCTCCCTGCATCCTGAAGTGGACATTAAATGGCCTGTGAAAGGCTAGTGTAGGTGAGCAAGGAGACATGCTTTATGTTTCCCTGATGGTCTAGTGGTTAGGATCCAGTACTTTCATTGCTCTGGCCTGGGTTCAATTCCCAGTCAGGGAAGCCCCTGGCAACTTTTACCAAACAACTCCATAGTCAACTTTCATGGCCTTAGTCAACTTTCTTGCCACATGTTACAGCAGCTATGACCCAAGAGGTTAACTCAGGCTCCTTTCCCACCTCTCCCTCACTGCTAAAAAAAGGGTCTAATGGTGCCAGCAGCCTTTCAGAACATCCCCCAACCCTTCCCTCCCCCTTTGGCTGGGCACTGTCTGGGCTCAGGCCTCCCCGGTGCCAGACTAAGGGCTCTGGAGAGGACAGGGCAGCTCCAGGGGCAGAGTCCTTTTTTCTGAAGTAGCTCAAACCCAGCCCCTTCGTTCCAACTGACTTTACTCCTCATTTTTTGCCCTCTGTGTCTCCCCCCCAACAAACCCTCTTTCCCACTTCCCCCCGCGGTAACACAATCAGGACTTTTCCCTTGAAAGAACAAATTCTCTGGTTTTTATGTGGGGACTGTAGAACTGGGGAGGGGCTGGGGAAAGACCCTGGGAGGGGGAGGAGGCTGGGAGGAAGGGCTGAGGCTGGCACATTCCTCTGATGGTCCCACTGCTTCATATCAGGGGCCTCAGCAGCGCTGGGGGGTGGCTCCAGGGGGAGAAGCTGGTTCAGGTGAACTTGAGCTGCTGGGCCACTGAAGCAGGCCCCCAGCAGCAGCCTCTGTGCAGGGCTCACACGCTCCAGGCCTCCCAGTCATATTGAGTCTCCCCATGTGGCTTGGGCTCCAGAGCCTGCCCCCCAGCTGGTGCCTTGAGGTAGCCACTGCAGCAGCAGGAATTTGGGCATCAGTTGCCCTGCTTTTGGGGACAGGAAGCCAGGCCAAGGCCCTTTTAGCCACTGGAGCTGTACAGGCTGGAGCCTCCCCCTACCAGATCTCTGCCCTGCTTCCTGCAAAGCTCTCAGCCTTTTGCTTGTTTCTGTTTCCCTGTCCATAGCAGGCAGCTAAAGGAAGGGAAGTTACCAAACCAAACACCCCTGTGGCCAACATGGGGCTTGAACCCATCACCTTGGCGTTATTAGCACCACGCTCTAACCAGCTGAGCTAGCCGGCCCACAGAAGTGCAGCTCACCAGTGGCCCTTTCAAGAAAGGCACCTCAGGCAGCTGCAGGGACGTCTCTGCAGCTGCCAATGGCTCTTCTCTGACAGGGCCACTAGTGACTCTCTGTGACGTGGGCTGGCTCGTCCAGCTGGTTTGAGGTTTGGTCAAGGTGGCTGGTGGCCGGCAGACCCAGGGCAAAGAGGCAGCCGGAATCTCTTGCTGCCAGCACCTTGCCTCCCAGCTTCTTCCGTGTCGGCAGCAGCCGCAGCCCCTTTCGGCCACTGTGAAGAGAGGCAGGAATGGGGCCAAGTAACGAGTCAGGCTGAGGGGGGCAGGCAAAGCTCATCTTGCCTTGCAGGGCCACTGGCAACAGCTTCTCTCTTGTGCGCTGCTGCTGAGGAGAAAAACACCCTGAGAGGGACCAGAAAGACCAATTTAAAAGATTGTTTAGAGGGGGGGGGCACCTGCTAGCGCGAGGGGGGCAAGAGTCAGAGGCTGGCAGCTCCTGGGGACCACAAAAGAGACCACAAGGGTAAGCAGCAAGCTCCAGGCAGGTTACGTTTTAGGGCCCAGCCCATCTCAGCCAGGCAGACCATAGCATCAGACTGAGCTCCAGGGGGCATCGGACACAAAACTCTCTCTCTGGGGATTCTACTTATGAGGAGCCCAAAGCTCATAAAGTTGGAAGGTTTTGCAGCAACCAACCCAGCCCCAGCAAGTCCCACTGAGATTTGAACTCAGCTCACAGGATTCAGAGTCTGAGTGCTGCCCCTTACAACATGGGACCTACATGAGCCTGCAGTGACTCAATTACGCTGAACTGGAGCCTCAGCTCATGCCCACTGGGACCAGCTTTGCTTGTTTCCTTCCACCCAGAGCCCCCTTCTTCTCCTGGGCTGCAAGGAGCCTCCCTGGGACGCCCTGAGACAGGCACAGGGCTCTGCCTCCCCATAAGCAGGACTGTCCCATAACCAGCCCCACCCAACCCCACCCCACCCAACCGGCTTTGGCAGAACAAAGGGGGCGGGGCTAGCTAGACTGCTCCCTTCTTACACACTTCAAAAAGTCCATTTGTAAACAGGCCAAGACTGTGTGGCCTAAAAGATAAAGCATCTGACTTTGGGTTGGATGACTACAGGGTTTGAGTCCCTTTGCAGTTGTGTTGACTGTGCTTGTGGGTTCTGGTATCTCGTGCTTGGAAAGGTTCTTCGTAACGATGTGTATCCATTGGAAGGCCTCTAGCTATTCAGCAAATCTAACCTTTACCATTCTGCAGAGAGGCAGCAATTAACTGTAAAGCCTGGGCTCACATTCCATCTAAATAGCATTTCAATAGGGTCACACTAGGCTGTGAGAAGGGGCTTGGATCCTAAGGACACCCACTGTCACCAAGTAAGAAACAGATCTCAGGGTGGGTAGAGAAAACTTAGTTAACAGCACTTTGTCTGGCAAAAAACTGCTTATCAGTGTTTGTGCAATTGGCATTCTATGATTATCATCCTCACTTTCCTATTGTTTGTCTGTGATCACTGTCTGGTTTGTAACTGTTTCTGTCTGCTGTATCATTAATGTTGCTGGGGGAAAATCAACAAAGGTGGTGGGATATGATTGGTTAGGTAAATCATAATAGTATGTTATCTTTGGTTAATAAAATTTAACTAAAATAATTGGTTAAACAGGACTCAATTTTCACTCTAATAACTGGGGTCCAAGAAGGAGACCAGGGAGAAGAAGGAAAAGGGGAGACGAGAAGAGGAAGAAGGAGGAAAAGGGAAAGGAAGGGAGAAGACCAAGAAGGAGGAGAGAAGCCCTGGAAGCAGAACTCACCTCCAAGGCAGCCTCAGACCAGAGCAGCCAGGACTCCTATGCATGACTGTTGAAATGGTTTCCTGTGTGAATTTTGTCAGGTGATGTCAGGCCTGCACACTGGAATTAGTTACCAGTTTCCCTGAGCTGTTAAGTTTCAGACCTGTGATGGCCAAGTGGTTAAGGCATTGGACTAGAAATCCAATAGGGTTTCCCTGTGCAGGTTCAAATCCTGCTCACAGAGAGGCCTGTGTTTTGGTCACACCCCTTCCTAGGCCAACAAGGTACCCAAACTCTGAGACCCGGGAGAAGAACCTGCCAGTCCCATCAGAAGGGACACCTGGGCTATGTCTACACTCACAGCTTCTTCCATGAGTAATATGCAAATGAAGCTAAGTTTGGAATATTACTGAGCCTCATTTGCATAGCTAATGAGCCACCATTTTTTTCAGAAGAGACTCTTGCACCAGAAGGAGCGTCTACACTGCCCCTTCTTGCGCAAGAAAAACCCTCCTGCGCACTGCGATTACACCTATTACTTTTCACTAAACACAATTATCAGACTACCCGGTGCACATTCCTACCTTCCATTGTGCACACAACATACATGGGGCTCTAATTACTGGCCACCTGCCTTTCACACAGATCATTGATCCTTGTGACTTTCAGGTACATTCACATGGCAGCTGTTTGAACATAATGTGCTTCTATTGCATGACCAGCACCAGAGTCTCCGGTTGTGTCTACACTGTGAGTTTTCTCAGCAAAAGACGTGCTAATGAGCAGGGCTTGCCAAGCAGCGGGGAGCTCTGCTCGCCAGCCACGTGGTTTCGCATGGTTCTGCGCTCTGCGCACACGCAGATCGTTCTGCGCATGTGCAGATCGCTCTGCTCCAGCTCTTCCGGGATGTAATTACTTACATCCATGGGCGAGTAGATTACATTATTTGCAGAGCCCTGGTAATGAGGGTCTCATTTACATGAATCATGATCTCATTTGCATATTTTCTGACAAACTGGTTTTGTGCTAGGGTTGTTGTGCAAAAAACAAGCAGCATGGAAGTTTTCTGTTTGTGCAAAACCCCCTTTTTCTGCAAGATCAGGATACCTCTTTTTTGGGAGCATAAGAATCTTGTGGAAAAAGGGAAATTTGTGCAAAAAAATGTTCACACTGCTTGTTTTTGCACAGCAATCCCATTGGCTGAAAATATGCAAATGAGATTGTGACTCATGCAATTGAGTCCCTCATTAACATATTTTTTACAGAGAAAACTTCTAGTGTAGCTGTAGTCTCTATGAGCCTCACTAAATCAAACCCCTAGGGCACCTCCTGATCTTTGCTACTATCCTATTCCCACTGTGAGGGCACCACCAAGCTCAACTGAAGGTAAAACCAACTCCAGATACATGTTGAAGAATGGTGGGAAGAAAAGGCCCATTGACCTGGCAACAAGGCACCACTGGGAGTTGAACCCAGGATCTCCTGCTTACGAGGCAGGCACTTTAGCCAACTAAGCCATGGTGCCCTCCTTGGAAGTAGCCCTCAAACTGTTCTACTTTATGGTCCCAGACACCCCCTTCCCATTCCAAAGTGCAGCCGTTCCCCATTCCCCTCCAGCTCTTGCTCTTGCCATGACTCAAGGCCTGCGCAGCCCAAGACATTTGATTGGCAGCTGGTACCCAAAACCTTTGTGTCAATTGTAGCACCAGGCCCCAAAGGGACAGACCCAAGGCAGCCGCCTGGTCCTAAGGCCGGGCCTGCAGCCAGGGGGAGGGAGAAGAATCTCTCCTTTCAGCTGGAGTTGAATCAGCCACCTAAGGGCACTTGCCGAGCACCCGCTACAGGCCTCTGCTCTGCCAGCTGAGCTATGGAAGGTGCCTGGGGCAGGCTGCTTTGCCTATGTTGGCCCTCTCATGAGTGCCAGGGCAAGAGTCCCCCGAATGGGAGGGGCAGGAGATCCCAGCAGCACAGGGGTGTCACTGGCGCTTCACCCACAGAAGGACCCTTGAGTGATCCAGGCAGAAACGCCGCGTCTCGCTCCCTGCAGTTCCCCTTGCTGCCCTGGCAGGCGCTGCCCCTTCTCCCACCGGCCTGGGCCTGGCCTCCCTCCCCCGCCCGGCACCACAGAAAGCCCCTTGGTATGAGCCTGGGCAAGCTTAGGCCCTGGGCTCTGGGGCCAGCCCCGTTGTGTGTCAGAGCCCCCTGGCCACAATGCTACTCCAGGGGGCCTGGTTCCAGGGCCTCCTAATCCCAGGGACTGGGGGGCTGGAGGCCTTTGCCCTGGAGCCTCAGAGCTCCCTCAGTGCCACCTTCCAGGAGGGGGAATCTCCCGCAGGGCCGGTGCGATGTAGGAACCTCTCCCAGGGCAGTGCCCCCAGCCCAGTCCCTGCCCCTTGCGGGGGCAGGTAAGAGATACCCCCTCCCCTCCCCCAGAGAGCAGCCCCCCAGGGCTATAGGGGGCGGATCTGGCCCAGGGCTGCTCCCAGCAGAGGTGGCTTTGATCCCAGCCTGGGTCCAGGGAAACTGCTCCCAGCTCCCAGCACATGCTTGGTTGGGGGAGGGAGCAGATCAGCGTTTGCAGATATTTACACTTATTTGCATAATGCGTATGCAGATATGCAGGGCTCGGCAATTAGGGCAATCTGCCCGCCCGTGGTGAGTAGATTTTAGCCCGGTGCGGTGCTCAGTGCAGTCTGTGCATGCGCAGTGATATGTAAATAAAATGTTACTGGTCTGGCAAAGGTTTGTGAATGGTTTGTCTGTCCATGGTATAAACACAAAGGCTGGAAACACTGGCCTGATCCCTGGGGGCTTGCCGAATGCAAGGCAGGGAAAACATTGGGTGAAGGAAGGGGGCATATTTTCCCCACCAGGCCTTTGTTCCTCGGAATCCCTGGGGACGTTGGGTTTTGTCTCATTTTTCTTCCCTTTTCCCTGCTTCCCTCTTTGCTGTGAGGAGGGGGCAGCTCTCGCCCTCGCGGTGGGAAGCCATGGTACAGGGATGGGACGGGCACATGCTCTGAGAGGGAGTCCCTGGGCTGTTTGGGGAGAAAAGTTTCTCATGTCTGTTCTCCTCCACACCACCAGGATGGCCGAGTGGTTAAGGCGTTGGACTTAAGATCCAATAGATGTTTGTCTGCGTGGGTTCAAACCCCACTCCTGGTAACTTCCCTTCTTTGGTGAGACGTTGATCAGGATGGTGTTTAATCCTGCTGTGAGGCAGGGGACTGGACTTTGTCTCTGAAGGTCCCTTGGGCTATATCTGCACTGGCAGGTTCTTGTGCAAGAACACATCCATGCTGGTGTGTGTGAGCTGTGCTTCTGTGCAAGAGCATCCATGGCAGTGTGGATGCTCTCTTGTGCAAGAAACCCCTGTCCTGAGCTCTTGTGCAAGAAGCCCTTTCTTACCACACTTTACTATAAAACTTCTTGCACAAGAGCGAGTGGGCAGCGAGTGGGCAGTGTGGCCCTTCTTGCGCAATAACCGACCAGTGTAGACACAGCCTTCCAGTTCTAGTCCCAGTTCTGATTGGCTGAGCAGGGGCCAGTCACAGGGGGGAGACTCAGGACTTTGTTAAAGCGACGAGGAGTCCTGTGGCACCTTATAGACTACCTGAAGTGTAGGAGCATAAGCTTTCGTGAGCAAAGACCCACTTCGTCAGATGCATCTGACAAAGTGGGTCTTTGCCCACGAAAGCTTATGCTCCTACACTTCAGGTAGTCTATAAGGTGCCACAGGACTCTTTGTCGCTTTTGCAGATTCAGACTAACACGGCTACCCCTCTGATACTTGATTCAGGACTTTGTTGTTCTCCTTAAGTCCCAGCAAATGAGCCAGAACCAATCGACTGCTGGGGGAATTGTTCTGCTTCTCGCCAGTGCTTGTCTCTGAGCAGCTCCTGAGTCTCTCTGTGTCCTGGTGCTTCTAACCCACTGGCTGAGCCATCCCTAGGCTGGGCTGTGGGGCTGTAGCTCCTTTGAGGCACTTTATTCTGATCCGTCAGGGTGTGAAACTCCAGACTGAGGGGGAGTTTCAGCATCATGCTTCTGGGTCCTTTTCTTCAGTCCCCACCCCACTCAGTAACCCACCCCCAGCCTCTTCCAGCACAGCCTGCCCCACCTTCCCCTATAGGGCTTCCACAGGGGCCTCTGTCCCAGGGGGAATGGGGAGCCCCTGCCCCTGGCACCCACCCAGCCTGCTGCTGCTCCCACAAGAGCATTCACCCGACACAAGTAAGTGCCTCTGTCCCCCCTGACCCCCGCTGCTGGGTTTCCCTCCTATGTAGCTTGCTGGCCTAGGTAAGGTCACATGAGACTGCTCATATCACCCCTCACCTCTCCCCCGCCAGCATGGAGCCCTGGGCAGCCGCCCTGCTCGCTCAGGTCTCAGGCTGGCAGGGCCTGCAGGGATACTGGGTTTGAATGACAAGGTGTTGGAGCAGGTATTAAAAGGCTTCTTCCTTGGCAGGGGCATTGTGCTTGTGGATTGGCTATTTCTTGGATGACTGGTGCTTGCACATGCAGCTGGGCTTTAGCAAATCAGAATGAAGTGAGTCATGAGTAACCCAGTGCCTCTGGAAATGGGAGTGGAGTAAAAAGTACAATATTGTCTAAAAAAAATAAAATAACTTGAATAAAAATCAAAGTGTAACTAAAATAAATGACTTGAGTAAAGTACAAATACCCAAAAAAGGTCTTGAGCAGTGTGATCAAGTATTTCTACTTAGTTATTTTCCACCTCTGCCCGGCAGGCAGGGGTTCCTGGCCCCTTGCTGGTCTGTGGACTGGCAGTTTGTTACCACTGACTTAGAGGAGCCCCAGGAACTGCAGTTTCAGGAAGAAACAGCAAGAGATTTTGATTGGCTGCCAGGTGCTCCACATGCTAATCAGGAGGCGTGTTTCTGTAAACAGGGACATGGAGCATATTCTAATATACAGATTTCTAAACCTAGTGGAGTGTGTTTGAATGGGACAAGCATTTTGCTGAGATTATTTCTGTTTCACACAGATGTTGTGTGAAAACATTCCTCATGAGGAGAAAGTGAATGCACATGAGTGTGGGTGTGTAGCGAGCAGGCTGCTGTTAAGACTGTGCTTTCAGGGATCATTTCTATAGTTGGTAACTAGAGAAATACAGCTGAAAGTGGTTGGTCTTGCTAGCCATGAGGATGAGTGACAGTGTTCTCTTCTGAGCATGAAACAAGCAGACAGTGTTGTTTTAATGTAATTGTGGTCTGCTGTTGATGATTGTTCCTTCTTTCCTGTTGGGAAGCTGGAGGAAGAGAGCACAGGCTGAGTGGTTGGCTACTGTCAAAATGTTTAAAATTAGTTTTCAAGTAGAAAGGAGCAGGGATTTCACTTTATAATCCTTTCCTGGCTTTTCTTGAATTCCTGGTTTTACATGTGCTACCCTGATCCTGATGTCTTCATGTTGTTCTCTCACCAGCTTTTGGGTCTTTTTCCCTGTGCTTCTCACACTCAACTTAGCTAGTATCTTAGATCTGCTTCATGCGTTGTCCCTCATCTGTTCCTTAGTGGCCCTGGGGGAGACAGATACTAGGTGCAGCCAGGTGTTAATTATCCCTTGGGTTAGTGTCTTTCTCCCATAACTTGTAGCTAAGATATTTGTTAGTAACTGACAGAGGCCGCTGGGGCTCACCCCCGAACAGGCACCCACAGACTCAATATTGGTGCACAAGATGAAACTCACCCTGCTCCTGGAACAGAAACACTGATGAGCAGTGAGGCCCCTCCCTGGCAGCACCGAGCAGTGAGAGCTGAGTGACAGGGGAGGCAGGTCCAGGGGAAGAAGGCTCCATGACTGCGTGAGAGGGAGGCTCTGCCCTGGCCAGTGGGGAATCGTTGCCTCTCTGAGGGGCCCAGGCCTGGTGAGTCATTTCCCCAGGTTACTGAGTGGGGGCTGGAGCCAGTTCCGTGTTGTCTCCTTCAACAATCAAAGCAAACCAATGGATCTTGTGCAGACCTGACTGTGCTGGGCTAGTGCTGTGTGTGCCACAGAGCTTCCTGCAGGGCTGCCCACACAGTAGAGGGGAGGGGCAGTTTGAGTCACCCATCTCTGCCCCTTCTGAAAATGGCAGGTGCTGTCTTAGCAGTGAGGGAGAGGTGGGAAGGAGCCTGAAGTAACCTCTTGGGTCACAGCTGCTGTAACGTGTGATAGTGAAATAAAAGGTTAGGCAGTTGTCCAGAGGGTAAATTGACCAGGGATCTGTGGCTGGTTTCTTGGAACCAGACAGGACTTGTTCGGGGTAGGTGGGATTGGGTGCTAGGACCCCCCACCTGTGTATTAGGCCCGGGGCCATCTGGGGCATGGATATTGCTGAGGTGTCGGAGGGGTTTTGCTCGTGAGGCTTCAGGCAGGCAGCTGAAGCACTCTGAGACTGGTTTGTGGCCTATTTGGAGAGGTCACCAGTCTGGGGGCTATAAGGAGCCCCAGATTTGAGCAATTCGCCCTGAGCGGACGCCCTCAGCTGTGCCCAGATACGGCCCGGTCCGTCACAGGGGACCATTCTCCCTTGTCCAGAGGGACAAGAACAGCCAAACAGAACATCAAAGCAGTCAGACTGGGCCATGCCACTTGTCCAACTAGCCCAGAATCCTGTCTCAGGACAGCAGACAGTTATTAAGTGATCCTTCCCATCTCCCATTCCCAGCTTCTGGAATGCACCAGCTAGGGACACCTGCCCTGTCCATCCCAGTTAAATGCCATTGATTGACTTTTCCTGCATTAAATTATCCAATTTTGTTTTGGGCCTTCTTGCAGATTTCAGTTTTGCAACATCCTCTGGCAAGGAGTTCCACTGGGTGCAAAAATGCTTCCTTTTGGTTTATTTTTAACTTGGTTACTTATCAGTTTCATTCTCTCACCCTGGTTCTTTAGCAGGAGAAAAAATAATTTCTGCACCCCTGTCATCATCACATAAACCCCTGTCCCGTTGCCCCTTGCTTGTCCCTTTCCCAAGCTGAGAAGAAGAAGTTCCATGAACTCCTGGGAGCTGCTTACCAAAGAAGAGGCATTTCCTGTGGAGAAGATGCCAAGCCCAATCCCCTACACAGAGCCCCAGGAAATACCAATGGACATTGGGAAAGCTCCCTCTCGGGCACAAAGGCAGCACTTTTCCAATGGAGCTAATTCTGCCCCACCTGCCCCCTGCCTCCAGTGTTCCTGGCACTGCCTGGCCCAGGAGGGCTGGTGTCCAGCAGCTCTCTGCCTCAGTGTGGCTGGCTTTTGGGGAGAGCAACTAGGAAGTGGGGGAGGGGGGCTAGGGCAGCCACTTAGCCCCTGGCTGGCTCTGCCAGTAAAAAGATGATGATGATCTCCCTGAACACTGGAGAATGTGGGCATTGATCCCACTGCCTCTCACATGCAAAGCAAGCGCTCTACCACTTGAGCTAATTCCCCTGCTGTGTTAAGTTTGGCCTTCTTGGAGGCTCTTCCCTTCTCCACAGAGACGTCGGCCTTCTAGGTCAGTTAGTCGTGGGAAAGGAGAAGGCTCCGAAAAGGCCACAAGGGCAACTCTCAGGAAGGAGACTCCCTGCAGCAAAGCCTTGGGCGGGGAGGGCAGCGGCAGGGTGTGGTCTCTTTGATGACCCCTGCCCTGCAGCCTGTCCCACCTGGTCATTGTCATGGACTCTCTGTGAGGTCATCACCTCCCAATCTCCTTTAGCCAATAAGATGTGGTGCTGCAAAAGGCCCTTGTGATGTCACTGCCACACCCACCCCTGCCCTCCAGGGCTAATGTCCTGCCCCAGGCAGCCCCTTTGCCTGGCTGAGCTGCTCCCAGGGGTGAAAGTGACACATTTCTTACAGGAGCTGTTCTATTGGGCACCACCCCTTGGGGGGGGAGGAGGATCAAGGCAGGAAGTCAGGGGAGGGGTTGTGATAGGACAGTACCTGTAAGAAATTAAAATGTGGAGTGTGGGCAGCTCAGGGCAGGGATTTGGGGAGTGTGTGAGAGTGGGGGGGGGGCTCAGGGCAGGGGTGAGGATGTGGAAGGGTAGAGAAGTCAGGGCACACGCGGCCTTTGTTACTCACCTGGCTTGGCTGGCAGCTGACACTCTGTTCCTTGCTTCCCTTCTGCTGCTTCATCTCTTAGGGTGCCCCCCGCCTGCCCCGTGCTGAGAGCCAGGCCGAAGCAGGAAAGAGGAGGCTGGGCCCTCTTGGCGTCAGGGTCCCACCCCCCATCTTCCCACCATCAGCAGGCACAGCCCCTGTCAGCCACTGGGTCAGCCCAGGAAGGGAGGAAGGAAATGGGGCCAAGTAGTGAGTTAGGGTATGAGGGGCAGGCAAAGCTCATCTTGCCTTGCAGGGCCACCAGCAACAGCATGTGTCTTGTGCGCTGCTGTGGAGTAAAGCATCCCTGAGGGAGAACCCTGCCCCCAGGGCTACGTCTAGACTGGCCCCAAATTCCAGAAAAGGGATGCAAATCAGGTAAGTCAGCATAGGGAAATCCGCGGGGGATTTAAATATCCCCCGCGGATTTAAATAAACATGTCCACCGCTTTTTTTCCGGCTT